>NW_017732396.1:122102-172146 GCF_001890085.2 Hipposideros armiger | reverse complement strand
AAAAAAAAAAAAGTGAGTGTGAAATAGAGGCATTTTCAGACAAAGTAGAAATGCAAGAAGTTACCACTCCCAGGGCATCAATGAGAGAATGACCAAAGCAGTAGTTTGGAAGACAATTGTAGCTAGAAGGAAGGGGTAGGAAAAAGCAAGAAGCAACATATTGTAAATATAAAATAAATATTGACTATGTTCATTAAAAAAATAATTGTCTGAGGGTAATAAACGAACAGAAAATAAAATATCAGACAGCAATAACACATGGATTAGGATATAGGAATTAAATCTTTTTAAGATCTTTATATTCAGAAACAGGATAGAGATATTGCTTAATTTTAGGTTTTGTTAACTTCTTTAAAAAAAGGATACATTTTTGGAGCAATTACTGAAGAATAGAAATATGTGTAATGAAAAAGAACTTAAAAATTTGATCCAATAAGAGGCAGGAAAGGGGAAAATAAGGAGAAAAGCAGGCATAAATAGTTCACATATTTATCAATTTCAAAAATGTAAGTAGATCATAGATACCTGTTAAAATATGATTTCTCAAAAAAAATGGGTTGGGATACAGATGGAGAAAAATTAACCAATTGTTTGTTGTATGACTAGTTGAAACTAGTTGATGGATAAATGAAAATTAAATTATATTATTTTCTTTAAATTTGTGTTTGAAATTTTCCAAAATAAAAATGAAAAAAGTTAAAATTTTTCCATTATAATTTTGCTACAAACTTTTAAACAAAACAAATAAGTTGTCTTTTAAAAACTCTTATATTTTTTTATAATCACCTCCAGAAGGTACTTTACAGGTTTTTTTGTAGGTGAAGTCAAAGAAAAAATATTAACCAAAGGTTGTGAAAAAAAATTATTCCCTGACAAAATGATTAAGTTCTTTTAAAAAGATTTAATGTAGTTACTACTTAACGAGTAACAAAAATTTAACAGGAAAATATATTTTATTAGTGAAATTACCTTGTAGCAATGCCTTTACTTAGAAAAGAAAGTTATTAAAAGCATGAAAAAGGTTTTAGTCTGTATTTTTATGATAAAAAATTCTAACAGTTACAGTGAGTTTTGTTATTTTCTCCATTTTCATGACCATTTAAATATTTACTGAGCTTCTGAATGGGAGAATCATACTTAAAGATGCCTGTCTTCAAATAATGGTTGTAGATGATAGGTTTCTCTAAGTGTGTAGAGGACACAGACATATTTTGGTAGGGGCATTACAGGGATTAGGGGTTAAAACTGAAGGAGGCAGCATCACTTTGCTGATGTTTGCTGTTTCTGATCTTTGGAGACTCCACTAGGGTGAGATGCAAATTGATATGCTGCCTAATAGCTGTGCAGCAAGACAAACCTGGGCTTGTACTCTGAGTGCATTAGATGCTAGTCCTGTGACCTTGGGCATGTTACTTAACTTCACTGAACCATGGTTCGCGTCTCTGTAAAATGGGATAGAGTATCTGCCTCACAGAGTTGTGGGAACTAAAAGGATAAGGTGTTTAGCAGAGTGTATTATTAACGCTGTAATATTATAGTGCAGGACTAAAGAGGCTAAGGCAGAGATGGGGGCATTGATCCAAGAACTGGTAAAACCATAAGGTTTTGGTTTTGTTCTTGTTAAGGTTTTATTTTAACTGTTTTGGGGACAATTATTTTTACTCTGAGCTGTTGGTCATCATAATTTTTTTTTAAACATGAATTTCCAAGAGTAGAGAATTGGCTAAGGTGATTATGACATAATAAGACAGTGGGTTAATTTGCAGTTTCTTTAAACACCAATTGATTCATATGAAAAATGGGGATAATACCTGCTCTTAAAGTTGTTGTGAGGTTTATTTGAGGTTGTATATGTAAAGTATTTAGCACAGTGCCCAGAACAAAGCAACCCTCTATTTTGTAAATCTACGTATATATGCATACAAATATTTTGAAAGTATATAAAAGGAGATGTAGATTATGATTGACTTTGAATAGCTTTATAACTTTTTAGTATAATTCTTAAATTTTCCAATTTTCTTATACTTATGATAGAACCATGATATTTTATTTCATATTTTTATAATTCCAACAATAGTAATTGAATGGAACCAATAATCCAAATGATAAAAAAATATTAAAAGAATCTGTTGTTTGGAAGGGTTATCTTACCCAGCCTCTCCCTCCATCTTCCACAAATTTTTTTGAACCTATTGTACCTGTTCTGATAATTCATTAATATTTTTTAAAAAATTCATTTATCTCAATGAATTTATATTTTATAATTGCATATAACATACATATTGATTTATAATATGACTAATATAAATAGGGGAAAGCAATACTATTTTAATAAAAATGAAATTGAAAAAAATCAAATGTAAAATCCTTCAAAACCAACAAAAAAATCTGAATAAAAAGTAAAAAGAGATTATAAAACTTCTCCTTCAAAGACTTACTTCAAAGTAACTGGTTTGTGAGGGAAAAAATGACTGTGAAGATTCATTTTTTAACAAATAATCATTTTGACCACAACCTCATTTTATTCAACTAGTTTCTTCTAAATTTCTTTCAACTGAACTGTATGTAGTTATTCTGGAGTTGAAGAAAATAAAACAGAGTAGTCAAGAGATTTGTGTCACAGAGCAAATTAGTATACGTGTTTAATTCCAAATCTTGAATGTTGTGTTAATAAAAATGTGCTGTTTCCTAAAGCAGTAGAAAGCACTGAAGTTTTTATTAGTCAGGAGAGTGACATCAGAAATATGATATTTAAACAAATCACTGTTGGCAGTGTGGTCAATGGACTGGAAGGGACAGAGTTAATTGAGCTGAAAACCAGTATTGACGAGCAAAGACTCATTTTGTGGTTTGTTTCATGGGAGGCCCTAGTCTCAAGTTTGGTTTAAGGCGACAGGATTTTTTTCCTGGAAAAGTTGTTTTCATAACAGAGGGCTTTCCCAGAGGTACTTACAGGGTTCCTAGCATCATTGCACATGTACGATGTCTGAGAAAGGGATTCTCTTTCCCATTTATCTTTTTACACATTTGGATTTGACTATAGCAGGATAAAGGGTTTCTTTTCAAAAACAAGGCAACTGCTGCTGAAACTCATTTGAAAACATTGCATTTCTAATAGACCTGTACCATGCCAGGTAGGCAGCCTTCATTCAGTTTCATGATTTCACCATTTTTGTTTGAAGATTCAATTATGAAACAGATTTTCATTCTGCTTAATGTCTATCTTGAAGATAATGCAGGGCCTCAGCTTATAGCATAGTTTCATTTTGGTAGAAGTCACTTTGATATTTTCTGCTTAGAGTGGGGATCTAATTCTTTGAGGATGGAAATCCTCATTAGAAGTTTAATTAAGGAAAATATTTAACCTCTGTATTATAATTTATGGTAGGAAAGGAAGAAAGGTGCTATTAAGATATTCAGTTAAGCTAGGAGATTGACTGAAGCAGTGCTGCTCAGTGTGGCCTCTAGATCAGCAGCATAGGCAACCCCTTCCAGCCCAGGCCTCCGGAAGCAGAGCCTGCACATGAATTTGATGCCCACATGTGTGTGTGTGCCCGTTACAGTTTGGTGAACACTGCTCGAGAGACACATGAGCACCTCAGCCCAGGGAGTAAGATTCATGCACATGCAATGAACATGTTGGTATTCATAGGAGAAACTACACTCAACTTATTGGTAGAAAACACCAATGCATATTTAATAATGCTGATGTGTTGGGGGTCTGTCTGCTGTCTTCCTTTTCTCCTTCCTGCCTCCTCCCATTTGTTTCCTAACTGGTTAATAAAGAGAATTCTGTCAAAACCTTGGGTCTTTTCTCAGGCTGTGTTTCATGTCACTGACAAACTGGAACGTCAACAAGATTATTCCTTTTCTAAATGCAATAAAACTATTTTTTGTTTGTTTAAACTAAATGAATAAGGTAGCATCACATGGAAACGGGTGCCTTCGCTTTGTGGGTTCTCTCTCTCTTGACTTTTTTTTTTCTTCTCAATATTACTAAGTGAATCAGATTTCATAGGTATTGTACCTGACAACGTAGGTGCCATTTTACCATTATGTCACTTCCAGTCATTGCACATAGGTCAGTCTCCTTAAGACTACATATCAGATTTATTAGTAACTTATTTTTAATTTATCCCGTATATTTTCTTTTCTTCTACTCGCTGTATTTTGTGTGTGTAAATAATAATATACATTGAGACTCTATAAAGTTTGTGCTTCTGATCTTTTCCTGTCCCTTGTAAATTCAAGTCTTTGCAGTTATAGCTGCATTTTTAATTCAAATGCGAAACAATGAGAAAGGATTTGGAGGAGAAAGGCAAAAATAGACTGGGAATAATCTTTCCAGAGTAATGTATTGGATGATGCCAGTTATTTAAATCCCTACTTCATGTTACTTCAACCATAGCTCTGGTTTTTCAAAATATTAATACCAGTCATCCATGAGCCAATGCCCTGACGTTGAGTGATTAATAGTTCTTCATGTGTGGTAGCTTTCCAGCCATTAACATGCCCCATAGTTGTTTTCAGCATGGTATTACGGAAGGAGTCTGGTGACTGGAGTACGTGCACGAATCTCGTCTTAACAAAGAAACATTATCATTGAGTGCCTGTGAGTGAGTCATCAACATCCATGTCACCATCACTGTCAGACACTAACATTAAGTCCTTACACATGACAGAAGGAAGCACTGAGTAAGCCAAGATGCATGAAATGTGGTGCTTTTTATAGTTACTTCATTGGATAAGTGTGCACATGAGATGAGATGAATGGAAATGAGCTTTGAAAAGAGTTCATATGACACCATGATACTGTCATTTGAAGGTTGTGTTTGACTTTACATGTACTGTCAATGGACCGAGGGATTGAGCTGTAAGTAAATGGGGTTGGGTTATTTGGCAAAATAAATGCCTCTGTATGTAATCATTTGATAACAGGTATACTGTAAAGTAGTAATTACAGCGTTCTGTGACACATTTAAGACATGTTTTAATTGAAGAGCTACCATAGCAGAATCCCCAATCAGAGATGTTTCAACAATCCTTTTGTCTCTAAAAGAGAAGCCCATGTATAGAGAGCAGTTTTTAGTATAAGAAAAACGGTCTTGGGTATTAGAAGTGTGCATTTTAGTGGAGTTGACTTGTCCTTACTCTTTACAGGCTGAGATACATTGTATTATATAGGACCTATTTTGAAGAGTCAGTCATATTCTTCAACTTTCCTGTTATCTGAGCTTGATAAAGTGTAGAAAATAATAATTTTATGACATTTGCTAGCACTCAGATTATATCTACCACAATACCACCTCTCTACACCATTATAACTATGTGCTAACTGCCGTTGCGTCCAAGTATATGAAGTAATAAATAGGCCCCCAGTGCCAAGCAAATGCAAAACCAGACAAAGCGTTTTCCCTGCATATGGGAACCATCGCTTATGAACTTCGATCAAGATAGGCAGTTTGAATTGTTTCTATATTTCCTTTGTTCAGAAACTATTTTTTTATTCTTGAAAACAAGCTTTTGTTTTAGTTTTTGTATGAAAACAGTGGACATCTAAAACATTTTGCAAACCGGAGAGATTTAGTACAAACTGGAGAGTTTTGTTTCAAGCATTTTTGAAAGATAGAGTATGGGGATTATTATGACTTTGGATATTTCAAGCACTGCAAAGATTAGTCTCAACATTAGGTCCCATGCTGTCCCTGCACTGACATTATTAAGTTTAAGCAAATGTATAATAGTGGGGGAAATGTTTGGAAATGGGCCATAGAGAAGGGTGAGGAAAAGGGAGAAATTTAGGCTACACTATTGCTATCAACACTTCCTCAGTGCAAGGCTATTTAATGAATTTAGCCTTCACAGATTTTTTCGTAGTGTTGAAATTTTGGAAGGCACATGTTTGAATATTCACACTGGTTTGCTATGCTGTTTCTAGTAAAAAGGTGAAGAGAATTGAAGGGACATTTGCTATACCTCCTCTATCACCAGTACACTGCAGTAGCTGAGATGGAGCACCTTGTTTTTTTCTTTATCTTTGCCTGTTTTAGTTGTACTTTAGCAGAGCGTAAGACTCTCTGCTTCTCTGATGTACAGAATTGCACTCTGATGGCCATTAAAAGTTTGGAAATGAGTGGTGTTTGGTATTAACCAGCTGTGGCCTTGAGTGATGAAATTCTAAAAATATGTAGTGAGCCTTCTCAAAAAGCATATGCCTTAAATATGTAGAAGTAATCAAACACACAGGACCAACCTTTAGGCAAAATTGACTGTAGGTGGTATAAGCATCCACTTCTTGATACTAAGGATTGCATTTTAGGAGCTGGAGACTTTGATATATATATATATATATATATATATATATATATATATATATATATGAGAATATATGCATTACTAAGAATAGTTAAAATGAGCAATAAAAATTTTTATTTTATATTCTGATATAATAAAAATTTGCATGCAAACAAAGAATGATGATAATATTTTATTAAGAAGTTTTAAGGATGTCGAAAGGGTAATGAATGAGAGAAGAGAGAGCCAATGACCATCACCATGTATGTTTCCTGCCTAAATTCATTTACTACGTGTTATATTGTTGCTCTTAGAAATGGCTTTGGAGCCTAGGATTCCAAGAATCACAATATGATATCTAGTCTTACAACCTTTTAAAAAAAAAGATTTTTGATATTCATAATTTATTCCAAGAACGAAAAACTTTTTTATTGTTACAGTGTTATTATTGGTATACTCAGAAAGGATAAGGATAGGTCAGATAAAAGTGTACATATTTTCCTAGCATTTTTTTTCTTTTGCCTGT
This sequence comes from Hipposideros armiger, assembly GCF_001890085.2. NCBI lineage: Eukaryota > Metazoa > Chordata > Mammalia > Chiroptera > Hipposideridae > Hipposideros > Hipposideros armiger. The sequence continues at coordinate 165,326 of NW_017732396.1, read as the reverse complement.
GTACAAACATAAAATTTATTCTTGAACTTCCCTGTAAATAGTTTTCAGTACATTCTGTGCTAATTCCAGTGACTAAATTCTATCTCACGGCTATATTTACATGAAACTTTTGATTTAAATACTTGGATCAAAAATATTTATTTAGCATACTATCAAATGATGCAACAACAACAAAAAATACTTCTTAGGCACAAGTAAATGTTTTTGTTTCCTTCTTGCAGAAATTGACCTTACTGGATTTCTGTCTTTTGTGAAATTGTTTTAATGAGACTTTCAAATATTAACTCATGGATGTCTTTATCTGCTTTAAAAAAAAGTATGGGGTCATTATGTCAACTCAGCAGATAGCAAATCTAAATTTCTCTTGCCATAATTAAAGCCTGTCTCTTCCTCTTGGTTTACTGCAAAAAGAGAACAGCTGTTGAACATCACTGCCTTATATAATAAAATAGGTCCCTCATTAACTTTCTCTTTTTCATTTCATTTAAAAACCCTAAGCCATGAATTTTTCCTCTTAGATTCCATTATCCTTGCTAAAATTGTTGGATGCAATCTTGTAGTCATTTTCTGGTATATGTGGAGCCCCAAATTAGGAAGAGTAGTCTTAGATAGACCATACTTTATCTAAAAAAAGTTATAGTTGCCCAGCTCTACTCATTGCATAACATTTCAGGTAATTAGGATAATAATAGAGTTAAGGTAAATTTACAGATTCTATATGATTCTTTAATTGTTTTCATGATTTAGTAATTTTGTTTTACATATTATTTAGTTGTTACTTCCTGTGACTGAAATTAAGCTAAATATTTTTCAAATCATATCATTTTAAATAAAGTGTCTTATGTAAATAAAGGTCAAAATGAATCACGAAATTATGTTCTTTTCTTTTATATAACATGACAAAATACCCAACGGATTTACTAAAGTCCTTGTAGGAGTTAGGATATATAAAAATAATGGCACCTAGAGAATAATTTCATAATGATGACATATATCTATACCATTTTCATCTACAGACATTGCAAAATGCGAGTAACTTTTGAACCAATCTTTCTTTCCTTCTTATTCTCCAACTTCTGGATCTCATCCTTATTCTATTTTCATTCATAGATGTTAATATATACATACATTTATGTATAATTACATATAGTATTATATATGTATTTGAATATGTGTGTATGTGTGTGTGTGTGTGTGTGTATATATATATGTGTGTGTGTGTGTGTGTGTGTGTGTGTGTGTGTGTGTGTGTGTGTAAGTACTGTTGGAACTTATTACCTCTCTGATACATGTGAGAGTTCTGAATATTTTTAAACCTCAATCTCTTTATCTATAAAATAGCAAAATCAGAATTAACTACATCACAGGGTGGCTGTGAGAATTAAATGAGATAATGCATTTGAAATACTTTGCAAAATAGCTAATACACAATAGATACTATCACTAGCACTGCAATTCCATTTTTATCATAATTCCTTGAGTGATATCACCACCAAAATAGAGTTCTGTTACACATTACTCATATCTAATTTGTAGCATATTATTAACCTTAAGAATATTTTAACATGGCTGCTTCCCAACCCTATCTTTTCTTTTTGTTTTATTTGCTATTTTTTTGTTTGTTTTATTTGCTTTGTTAAATCTGTTAATAGTTGTTTACTGTCTTCCCACAGTGATTTATTTGAACTTGTGAGATTTAAAACTTTATTTCTGGCTTGGATTAATATTTTTTGGTCACATTGCATCTTTTATCTTTTTGTGAGTAATTTTCATTTTCCGTTTTTGGTTTTTTTTTAAGTTTCATATTCATTGAACACAGGGAGAAGACAATCACTGTAGAAAACGCATAATACAGGCTCAGTGAGGCTCACAGGACCAGGCTGGCAAGGTGTACAGGGCTCTCCACAGTATGTCTCTTTTGCCCCAGACAACATATGTTGGCTGGATATAGCTGGACTCCCCTCTAACAGAGGAACCCAGTTTCCTGCCTCCTTTGATATTTATACAGGAGATGTGAGGAGGCAGATCCTCACCCAACAGAAGTGGAAAATCCTGGACTTTTAAATTGACTTTGCAATCTTGCTGGCTTGGGAAACACTGTATATTTGGGCAATGACTCCCTAGGAAGTTTGCATGTTAGTATTTATATCATCTGAGGGCCTCGAAGCTCACCTTGTTAAGCCACCTTTTTCTAGATCTCCTGAGGAAGAGCCGCTTGGGTCATCCAATGGCTAAACTGAGTTGTCGGCAATGATTGCTAATTGGGAAAATTGGAAATCTTAGTTCTGCAGAACTTAAAAAGGATTCTAACATTAGTGTGCCTAAATGTTTTCCATGCTAATGTGTAATATGCACTTATAATCAAATAGTTCTTATAGCGAAATCAATCATTTTACTTTTAGCATGCAGAAGTACTAATTATTAGCAACAACAAAATGGAAAATTGAAGTAGGATATAGGGACTTTTTTTTAAGATTTTTATTGGGGAATTGAGGGGATGGGAACAGTGCTGGGGAATTGGGGGAAGGGGAACAGACAAGTTGCTGTCACTTTGTTCTTCAGTCTAGTTGTGGAGGATGTTGCTTCACTGGCCCAAGTTGGCACCATCATCACGCTCTTTCCGGGCGAGGCAGATCAGTCGCCTGCTTCTGGATGGCTGCTCACTGCGGTTGCTGGCTACACACGGTAGCCCATGGCAGCCCACTGCCACAGGGGCTCCAGCCTACGCTGGCGCTGGCGACTCACGGCAGCCCAGCTCCAGGTTGAGCTGTTGTTCAGTATCTGAGCTGTAGAGGGCAGTGTCACTGGCCCTCATATGTGGGATCCGAACCGGGGTCCCCTGGCATCCCAAACCAGTTCTTAACCATCGCTCCACTCGGCCGGCCCAGGATATAGGGACTTTTAAAGAGTAGGTTCTGTACACTGTTATAATCCATACCATTGCACATGATAGTAATTTTAGTGAGTTATATACATGTTTGAGTAATACAGTAAAACCTTGGATTGCGAGTAATGTGGTTTGCGAATGTCCTGCAAGACAAACGAACATTTCTAATACATTTTAACATGGTAAACGAGCGATGTCTTGCAGTGCGAGTAGTTTGTTTCTGGAATAAATTACGCTTGCAAACCAAGGTATTACTGTACTTCTTATGTCAAGGCTGATGTTTATTAACAAGACACATAGGTGAAATTCAATTGTGAAGCATCTACATCCCACCTTGCATTTGTTGTTCTTTTCCATTATATAGAAACAGGGTTTTTCATGAAAAATAGTGCATCTGAGGTCTTGGTTAAGAAAATGCAAGATGTGTTCAAGGAAGGAGAAAGTTGTTTCATTTGCTTATAATAAGTGGCGTAATAAGAAGGACAAAATCCATATAGTCATTTTATAAAGTAGTATAATTATTTCCCTTTACTCTCTTTTCTATAAATGTATTTTTAAGCATGATTTGGATCATATGGATTTTTTTAACAATCAAGATTAGTTATTGATATTTGAAAAGGTAATACATTATCAATGTTTAAAATTCAAAAAGCACAAAAGGGTATAAAATGAAAAAACTCCCTCTCAGTTCTGTCCCCTGGTACCCAGCTCTGTCCCTCAGAGAGGAATCAGTATTATCAGTTTATGCACGCTCCCAGGCAAATGAAGAGCATATGCACACACAAACACACATCCACAGAAATGCATGCCCTTAAATACTAGCATATATTTCACTTTCTTTTGCACCATATCTTTCTCAACAATATCTTAGAGATCATTCCATATCAGTATATAGGGAACTTCCCCCTTTATCTAAAGTTCATATGGAATTTTATTACATGAATATTTTGTAATTACATATCCTGTTGATGAACTGTATTGACCAGAAAAAGCTAGATATTCCTGCAGTAACAACAAGAACAAGAATCTTTTAAGTGTCAGTTGCTCATGTAGCAAAAGTTTATTTTTTACTTAATGCTCCTTGTCCAATCTGTTATCTGGGTATGTGATTCCCTATATTCCTTCCTCAAAGGATTGAGTTGAAAGCCTTCACCATTTAAATATAGATAAATGAAAAATCTCAAAATTAGTTTCTTATATATCTATTTTTATATATTTTATTTTTAATTATTATTAGTTTCAGGTGTACAAAACAATGCACTAGTTATCCTTTTCACCCCTGGGTTTTGTTGACTAGTTCTATGTATTACTAAGAAGTGTTGAAGTCTACAATTGGAGATTAAAATCTCTAATGCTTTCAGTTCTGTCAGTTTTTGCTTTATGCCAAACTCTTTTCTTATATGCTTGTATTAATTTTCTATCACTGCATAAAAAATTACCAAGCTTAGTGGCTTAAATCATCCTCCATTTATTGCCTCATAGTCTTGTGGGTTAAGTAAGAGTCCAGGAAGGCTCTGCTTGGTTCTAAAAAGAAGGGAAACCATTGTAAATTCACTACAGATTTGGTGTGATATTTTGAATTCTGATGCATTTCCTCTACATTCCTGTTGCTATCTACTTTTCAGAGTTCTCAAAATGTGTCCATTTCAGTGTGTCCAGGTTTTATAGTTGTGTTCAGTGAGAGAGAGAGGGTGGTATGTGTTTATTCCCATCTTCTCCAGAACTCCTAACTTGAAATTTTAACACATAAACAATAGAAGCTGACTCTGGCTGATGAAGGAGACAGACTTTTTTGTATTTATAAAGGTAATTGAATAGCTTACAGAACTACGGGTAGCATTGAAGAATTAGGCTAGAGGCATCCCTCAGGAGCAGTGCCACTAATCCTGCCATAGAACCTGCTGGATCGGGGAATGGCTCCCATAACCACGGAGCTGGCACTTACCAGAAACTCAGATTTTCCACAGTGGCTGCTGCTGTCTGTCGGGAGTCAATCTCCAAATCCAGAACCCAAACTGGTACTCGTACCTTTTTTGCTCAAGTCACTCACGTCTAAATCCAAGTCTCTCATAGATGAATCTAATTTATGAAAATTGTCACATGCCTATACGTGCAACTTAAGTCAGACGCCTGTATTTTTAACCCCGAGAGTCCATGGAAGTGAGTTCTTTGGGTTGTACCTCATGGAGGGAAATTCCCTAAGCATAGCCAGGGTATCAGAAGGTGCTGGGCGACCAGGAAATGTGACAGATGTCTGTGGCATTTAGAGGTTCTTGTGTAAGACAAAAAGAAACTTTGGTTCTGCTTTAGTTACTAATAATGTGTAGTCGATTATTCTAGTAAAAGTACTAGATTCTTTCATATACCTGGAAGGTTTAATGAAATGAACTGGTGTTTTTGAGTGCCTTTATGGTGGCGTTGAACATAGGCAGATAAGGGAAACATTGCATATAGGTACTGGTGTCTGTATTGCATATCGGATTCTTAATGACATAGGTTTCCTTTTTAAGACTGTGATGTACACAAACAACAACAAAGCAAATTGAATTCATGCCCTCTGAAGTATTTATGTCTTAATATGTAGTAGTTAAAAATATAGACTCTGAATTGAAAAAACAGCTGTTACTTAATAGCTGAGTAACCTTGGACAAGTTACTTAGCTTCTGTGCAACCATGGTTTATATCTGCAAAATGAGGGTGATAATATCGGCTCCAAGCTCATAGAATTACTGAGAGGATTAAACAAGGTAAATGTAAAGCCTGGTACATAGTAAAAGCTCAGTAAATTTTAGTTATGTTTAGTATTATTAGTGTTCTTTTTCTTTCATGTGTTAGGATAATGTTACCTTCATTTTACCTTCTCAGATATTCAAAAGTATCTTCAATGTTGATTAAAATGAATATGACCAGTTTATAACTAGTGAATATTTTCTGATTTATGATGCACTCTTGGTAGTGATTAGTACATTGAACAGCTTCTAAATGTTTAAATCCATTCACCTTCTTATACCTGCTGTGGTTGTCTTAGCAGATGATTAGAATCTGGAATATCTCTACTAGAAACCCACTTATGCTTATCTTGAAACACAAGTCACAATACATTTCAGAGTTAAGAAGGCAGGGCAAAGGTCAATGGAAATTCAACTGATGACTTTTATAACCTAACCTGTGTAAGCACATAAGATATAGAAGTCCAACTTTTGAAAAAAATAAAATTGTGAATGTTTTTTGGCTTCCATGTGTAATGTTATAAAAGAGAGAGACTCCATCGCAGTGTCTTTTGGTATTTTCCTCCATGTCTGCTTCACGGGTGTTCCATGCAGTTTTGGCAAATGATGTTTCCCAAAATTTTAAAAATTTTAACTGGTGCAGCTTTCTAAACTGGCCGCTACCCATGCAATAGGATTTGTTTCCTTTTGGTATAAATCAAGCATTTAAGATGATAGCTCAAAGAAAATAATTTGAGTTTTATTGCTTTGGAAAGAATATCTGTGTGAGTCCTTCATGCTCCATTAGTTAGAAAATATTAAAGTAAAATGAATGAGTCCTGCTATGAATCTATGATAATTTGTGGCCTGGTCTCCCATAATAAAAAAATAAAAAACTAATCTTTACAAGGCTTTAACATGTAATTTTAGATGTAATAACATGCTGTTTTTTTCTTTCTTTCTTTCTTTCACATGGAAAGGAATGAGAAATGAAAATGTAACTGCTTTTGCTTATAGTCTTAGGAAAAGTACCCACCCTGACTAACTCAGGAACTTCGCAAAGTATAGTAACTGATTTCTGATACTTTGAATGGATAAAAATGCGGTTTTCCATGCCGAGGGTTAACTTATTACTGAGTACCCTGTGGGTTAAGTCTTGAAATGGGATCCAATTTCTGGCATATTGTACAGTTTCAGTTAATGCTGTTTTTTAGGCCCTATTTGTAAAAATTATTTGCATGGCTAGGTCCTGTTGGTTCCATTACTTTTTAGCACACAACTGGGACTGCAGAGTCTCCACTTGATTCAGAACCAAAAAAGAGAGTTTATAAAAGTGCGTTCCTGTAGGGGGAAAGCTTGTGAGCTGAAAAATTATGAGCGTAGGGAGTCCTTTCCTCTGCTTCTCAATGTTACTTACTTCATTCTCGGAAGCTTGTGTTCTAGTCAGGGGAGCTGTAGTTCCTTGTATGGTTATTGTGAAGCAGTATGTGGCCCTTCCTATAGGTTTCAGTTGTAGAACCAACAATTTACCAATTTTCCAGCTTCATCGTAGGTATATCATGCTATTTTGTCTTTATAATAAAGTATAACTTAGAGCTCAAGAAAACAAACATGTCAGTGAATCGTTCCATCTATTATATTTACCATGAGGAATTTTCGAATAGACTAGCTAGATTGAGGATGTCTAACAATGCTTTCAATGATTTCGTCTTGTAACTGGTGCAGTTAGCACGAAGATCTTTTGCACCACAGCCTAGATTTGAGACAGATGACTTTTCAGTAATGTTTTAATTCCAGTAAAAAGCCCAAGAGGATTTGCAAACAAGAATAAAAGGAATGGTTTGGAGCTGGCCTTGGATGAGGAAGCGACTTCTACAGCTGCAGTATTGACGCGTAGGGGAAGGAGGCAGATAATGTGCTAGTGAAATTATCAAGAGAGGGCGCACCACTTGTTTCAGCAATGGAATTTCCTCCTAAATCTTATATTCCCCAGTCAGCTATAACCTGACTTACATTTCCCTGTGCAAAACATAAAGGAACAGTCTAATTAAGACAATGTGTGTACTTAAAAATTATCTGGTGGCCACTCTGATGAATGAAAACTTACAAATGATGCAACAAGGGAGTGTATTCTGACTTTACAGTCACGTGCTTACATGGAAGAAATCTCACGACTTAACTAGATTACCCACCGTACTCTTCAGATTCTGCTTAAAAAGATACTGGTCTTCTTCCAAAAGTCAAACTAAAAGCATAAAAAAAAGATGGCCCATGAAGGCAAAATTAAAAACTGTGTGATTGAGATACATGTCTCTCCTCTTAATACAAATATTTAAAAATATGTACTAGGCAGCTGCTAAGTGGCCCCCAATGATTCTCGTTTTCTTTGAATTCACACTCTTATATAATCCCTGCTCTTTGAGTGTGGTCTGAACCTATTACCTCACTTCTGAAGAATTGTATGTGATAGAAGTGACAGGATGTCACTTCCAAGTTCAACTTCTAAAAAGACCACGACTTTTTTTTTGATCTCTTGATCTCACTCTCTCTCTAGTTTTGATCGCTTGCTCTGGAGGAGGACAGCTGCCATGTAGTGAGGTGTTGCCATGTGTGTGGCGAGGCCATGTAGCAAGTGACAGGGATGCCAACTACGTGAGTGGGCCTGAGAGTGGAGGCTGTAGCCACAATGAACTTTTGAGGTGACTACAGCCCAGTTAGCAATTTGAATGCATCTCATGAGAGCCCTTGAACCAGAGACATTTAGTGAAGTCTCATCCAGATTCCTGACCCACACTAATTGTTAAATAAATGTTTATTATTTTAAGACTCTTAAGTTTTGGGATAATTTGTTACATGGCCATAGATAGCGAAATCAAAATACAGTGATATCTTGGATTGCAAGTCACGTGTTTTGCGAGCATTCTGCAAGATGAGCAAACATTTCTAATACATTTTAATGTGGTAAATGAGTGATGTCTTGCAATATGAGTAGTTTGTTTCTGGAAAGAATTATGCTTGCAAACCAAAGTATCACTATACTTAAGTTGACTATTTGAAAATATATTTTTGCTTTATAGACAGATTAGTGTATTCACTAATGCATGTATATATAATTATATGTAATACATTTATAATTTTATAGTATATAATTGTATCATTATAATACATATGTGTGTATGATGTATGATTTATTTATCTCTATATATATTTGGAAAATAAGTTTCTCGCTCTCCCATTTTCCCGATTCTCCAGTGCTTTTTTCCAGGGGTAACAGCTATTAGTGTTTCATGTATCTTTCTACAGATAGTCTCTATATATAAGTAGGTGAAGTTATCCATCTTTAAAAACTACATAGTAGCCATCCACATAACTATTATTATACATGTTGCTTTTTAACTTACTGACATGTTTTAAACTCACGTTATTAGGAGCCTTAATGTTTTAAATGGCTACATGCCATATGTATTCATCAGATTCCCAACTGATGAACATTTTGGTTTATAGTATTTTGCCATCAAAAACAATGTAAAAAGGAACATCTTGAATCTATGCCTATAGGATTTTTAAAAAATGGATTGATGTGTCCAAAGATTTTTTTGAATTTTTCATTTAGTTATATTTTGCCAATTTTCATCTACGAACTTTGTTCCAATTTATACTCCCCCAAACAATGTAAGATGGTGCTCACTTCCCCACACTCTTATTAACATGGTTCACAAACTTTTATATCTTTTTCAACCTCAAAGTCTAAATAAATAAATGGCTCCTTTTGGCTTTAATGTTCCTTAGGTCTAATGTTAATTAGAAGTGGGGTTGAATGTTTCCCAAGATATTTAAAAGCCCTTTGTATTTTCTTTCCTATAAACTGTATATTCATACTCCTTGCCCATTTTTTTATTGAATCACTAATCTTTTTCTTGGTGATTTATAAAAGAATTTTATATATAAGGAAATTAGCTTGTGTCTGTTATATATGCTCAAAATTTTTGCCTGAGTTTTTCATCTATTTTTATATTATATGGGCATATACACATAAACTATTGAGGGGACTGAATCAGTCATCAAACATTGGTTAATGGAAGGTAAGCTGTGCTTAGATCACTTAGCATTCATGAAGCACTGCATACAAAGCATCAGCAAAAGGGATATAGTAATGAGTAAGGATGAGTTGCTTTCCTTTGGTAATATCACTGCGCAAAGGCTTCAGAAAGACTTCATTCAACTGCTGTAGTTATGTTTTATTTTAAAGAACAGCCACAACCATAAAAAACACCAAAACACAGATAAAGGTGAAGGGAGATGGGAGGCAACTGAAAGCATAGGGATAAATTTAAAAAGAAAAAGCAATGTGAGAGTGCATTAGATATACTTGTACCAGGCTTTGTTCCTGACTTTCTGAAACTGTAGACAGAGCCCTGAATTGCTTGTTAATTATGTAACTAATCTTACATAACTATTTACTAAATACTAAATATCTGCTACTTATTAAATATTTGTTACTCGTGCAGGGGTATCAAGTACATCAATATGACAATTCAACTCACTAACCAGTTATTCCATTGACTCCTGCAATTGGAGGAGGCTCTAGCCTGGATGAGAACACTGAAGGAGAAATTTATTTTTGAAGTAGAACTGCCCCTCTGTGCCACTGAGCATCATGATACCCTGTAAAAGTAGTGAATTAAATGAATTACTAATTCTGCAGCCCTCTGGCATGTGGTCAGAGAATGGTGTTTCCAAAATGTAAAGTAAGATTAGTAGCTATTTGATCTTGAAGCTACATTTTAAACTGCCACTTCTAGGTGGAAATACTTTGGTAACTTTGTTTGAAGGATTTTGTTGGGCAATTTACCTCTCAGCTGTATTGAGGACTGAAGTATCTAGTGCCCTGTACAGCATAAAAAGAATGAAGGTGCATGTCTGTGGAACTTCAGGATAATTCACTGTTAAACAAGGAAATCAATATCTCAGAAAATGTGAAAAATTGAAATGTATAAGTAAACCAGTCAACAAAAAAAAGTATACTTCTTGTATACCTTTTGAACAGAAAAAGGAAGACTATGATAGATATCTGAGAGGCCTGGAAAAATCACCTACTTCTAATTGCATTTCCTTTTCTCTTCAGTTACTTGACAAGTACCAATTAGGCAATTATACCAGTTATTTTCTTTAGCATCCATTCGACATCTAAGACATATGTTTCTGATTCTATCTCTGTAGAGTGGATTGCTCCCTCAGAGAGAGAATGAGAGTAAGGGAGGGAGTGGGAGGGAGGGACAGAGGGAGAGGGAGAGGGAGAGGGAGAGGGGGAGGTGGGGGAGAGAGAGAGAAAGAGAGAGAGCGAGTGAGTGAGAGAGAAGTTATTTTTCAGTCCTGAGAGTTAGGGGCTATGTCATGTAATTCTATTGTGTTATTCATTTAACAAATAACCATTTGCTATTTCCTACCTCAACTTTGTATTTTTTATTCCTGTATTCTCACTCAAGATATGACATTTCTATCTACTCAATTACAAAAGCCCAAAACCTAGAAGTAACCATTGACACCTCTCTCTCTCTCTCTCTCTCTCTCTCTCTNCCTTCCCCTTCCTTAGCCCTGCCACAGGGTTGAAGGTTTGCATCACGAAAGGGCCACCTTCCCTCTCCCCCCCCCCCCCCCCCCCCCCCCCCCTCTCTCTCTTTCTCTCTCTCTCTCTCTCTCTCCCTCTCCCCCCTCCCTCCCTCCCTCTCACCATCCATGTGTGATAGATTGTCTCCCATGTAAATCCTTGCATTTGTCTACTTCTCTTTATTTCTCCTAGTATCACTCATGATCAAACTACCATTAACTTCTGCTTTTCTGCTTATTCCACTGAATATTTTATATATAAATATACATGTTATACACATACACACACACACACACACAGTGTGATCAAAAGATAAGGTGAATGCTTAAATAAAAAAAATTTGTCACAGTAAGACACATTGCCATTAATCCCCCTCAAAATACTCCTCTTCATTTTGAGCACACTTATCCCATCATTCTTGCCACTTTCTGAAGCAGTTCTGTAAGTCCTCTTTTGTGAGTGTCTTCAGTTGTACTGTTGTGGCTACCTCAATTTCCTGAATCATTTTGACTTTGGGGAAGAGCCAGAAGTCACACAGTGCCAGATTCAGTGAATAAGGTGGGTGAGGACACACTGTAACGATTTTATTTGACAGAGATTACCATACCAGAAGCGATGTGTGACACAGAACATTGTCATGATGGAGAATGAAACCATTTGCCCATTTCATGTTAATGCGTTGTTCGTCATCCATGATTTACGGCACACTTTAGAACATACCTTCTCTCGACCATAGCTCACACCCGACTGACTGCACCAAACAAGTTGAAACTTGTCACACACTGTTACTAACTTTCGTTGTGCCACTTCCCATATTGAAGATCCCTGCCTTCCTGTTGGATGGCACTCAGCAGCTGCATTCACCATATTTGTGACCACACGGAAAGGCTCTGTGTCTCACACCACTTCTGGTATGGCAATTTCTGTCAAATAATAACATTACAGTATGTCCTCATCCACCTTATTCACTGGATCTGGCACTGTGTGACTTCTGGCTCTTTGCCAAAGTCAAAATGACCATGAAAAGTAAACATCTTGAATCAATTCAGGACATGGAAGCAGCCACAACAGCACAATTAAAGACACTCACGAAAGAGGACTTACAGAACTGCTTCAGAAAGTGGCAAGAATGATGGGATAAATGTGCTTGAAGCAGAGGGGGATCTTTTAAGGGGGATTAATGGCAATGTATCTATTAGTGTTATAATTTTTTAAAAATTTAAACATTCACTGTATTGCTGTATTGTTTGATCACACCATATATATATATATATATATATATATATATAGGGAGAGAGAGAGAGAGAGAGAGAGAGAGAGAGATTTTAAGAAAGGAAAAAAAACTGTATTAAAGTTGTAATACAATGAATGATGCTAGCATTCATTTGATTAATGCCATCTTTTTTTTTTTGGAGATCATGTTTGACCTAAGCTAATGTTGTAGTCATCCAAACATTTTTACACTCATGAGTTTTATAATGCACATGCTCTTATCCCTTGATCTCATACTTCTAATTTTTGGGCAGTACTGGTTTTGCTTTTCTAAAGATTTTATTGGGGAATTGGGGGAGGGGAACAGACAAGTTGCTGCCCTTTTGTTCTTCAGTCTAGTTGTGGAGGACATTGCTCCACTGGCCCATGTTGGTATTATCATTGCGCTCCTCCCGGGTGAGGCAGTTGCTCGCCAGCCATTGGACAGCCACTTGCGGCAGCTCACAGCAGCTCATGCCGGCTGCCAACTGCTTACGGTAGCTTATGGCAGCCCGCTGCAGCTTCATTGCAGCCTACACTGTTGCTGGCGACTCATGGCAGCCCAGTTCCAGGTCGAGCTGTTGTTCACCATCTTAGCTGTAGAGGGCGCAGCATCACTGACCTCATATGTGGAATCCAAACCTTGGCCTTGCTGCTCAGAGCTGGTGTCCCAAGCCAGCTCTTACCCAATATGCCACTTGGCTGGCCCGACTGATGCCATCTTTTGAGCGAATGTCATACTACTCATTGCTACTGTTAATTCAATTCAACTTTGAAAAGTAATACATAGGTAACATCTCTTAAAATGTGTACATTTTTTGGCACCCTGATACATACATACATATATATATATATATATATATATATATATATATATATATATATATATATATATATATATATATATGACTCAGAGGGTTGATACAGGTCCCTTTCCTTGAGTATGACATTTACCATTTCTAATCAAGCACAGTGGTTCCATTCTAGAAGCAGAATTTCTCTAGGATGTCAGCTCTTCCCAAGGGGCCTTTCACACTGGGAAGGGTCTCTTCTGCACTAGGTTCCCTTCAGCCTCATCTCAGGTTCCTATTTGCTGTACCTGAATGGCTCTGCCTGTGACTGAGATGGGGCACAGGGTACCTTCTTAGGACCTTCAGCAAAGTTTATTTAATTTTACTGTTTACCTTTCCCATCTTGTTTCATTCCCCAAGATAGATCGACTTTATCTATTTTAGGTGTCATATATTTTTTCACAGTCCTGTTTTTATGATCTAAATTCTACCTATTCAAAGAAGTCTTTGAGCTTTTCACTACTATTTGAAGACATGGTTTTTGCTAATAAAATAAAACATTTCCTTGCCAAGATCTAACTTTTGAAAGTCCAACTCTTTTGGGTTTCAAAAATATTATTTCCGCTCTGGACATCATAAACTTTATTGGTTTCTTAACATTTTTTGAGTTTCTTTGTTAGCATTCTTTGAGTTTCTTTGTTTGCTAGAGTGGTGAGGACCTTTAGCTTGGGGGCAGATACTGCTTTACAAGTACAACAAGAAAGATGCAGGGGAGAAACTTATTTGATAGTAGCTAAAAAATCTGTCTTGCCATAATAGAAACAAGCTAAATGTCATGAACTTTGGAAATCATTTTTTTTAATACAGTGGTAGAGAAGTAATAGTATGGAATAGACTTTAGAAATCAATTTGGTTATGGATATCCTTTTTTTCCCTAGGAACATGGGTTTTCCTCCAAAGATACTTGTTGGGGAAAAAGGAGGTTTCAGAATAAAGCCATCATTATTTAAAGTAAATAAGGAAATAAGAAATGTGCTGGTTTCATTAGATGAACTAACAACAATAACAGGTTTATATGCAGATAAATGAAAGAAGTTATTTACAAAGGTGTATGTGTAAAATCTCTCCTGGAACGTCACAACCCAAGATATAACCTTAATTTCTGTCTCCCTAGCCATTTGTCCGTGAATGTTTCCTTGTTTTGTAGGATAGTTATAAGATGTTTAGAAAGAAAGACTGCTTCCTCAAGTAGACAGGGTTTGCAGAAAAGACTGATTTGAGTACAGTTTCTGCTGGCCGTGAGATTCCCCTGCCCATCAGCTCTGTGAGTTCAGTTTCTGCGAGACGGAAAAATGACAAGCTGCATGCACACCCTTGACAAACCTGTTTGCAGAAACATCTGCAGAACCATTCAAGAATCCCTTCCTGCAAACACTGGTACCTGTTTTCTGTCAGGTGAAGAGCATCATATTCTCTATTCTCATAACAGCTTATTCTAATAAATTGTTTTTTTTTTTCTTAAAATGCTTTCCTACATCATGAACAAAAGTGTACATTTTATGTAAATATCAAATTTTCAACGTCAAGGCATGATAGACTCAAAATCAGCTGTTATTATTATTATTTTTTTATTGTTAGTTTCAGGTGTACAGAACAATGCAATAGTTACCCTTTTCACCCTCACAAAGTAACAACCCCCCTCCCCCCATCCACTGCGAGACCACCCCCCGATATCATGCTTATCTATTACAATTCCATTGAATCCGTTCCCGCACTCTACTCCATGTCCCGAGGTTATATGTATATATAATTATAGTTGACATACAGTATTATTCAACATCAGTTTCAGAAATACAATGCGGTGGTCAGGCCTCTACATCAACTATGAAGTGGACTCCCCAAAAGGACATGGGTCCATCTGGCCCCCTAAGAAATGCTTACAACATTATTGATTGTATTCCCCGGACTGTCTTTTTCTATCCCTGTGGCCATATTACAATTACCCAATTGTATTGTCTCATCCCTTCCCCTTCTCCTTCATCCCCACCCCCTCCCGACTAGCAACCCTCAGTTCTTCCTCTGTGTCTCTGTGCCCAACAGATTTGATAATGATGTACTTACACTGGCTTTGATGATACTGAAGGCCTCTTCTCTAAAAGAGATTTCATCAGAGATAGAAAGTCACCAAAAAAACCCAAAAAACAAAAATTGTCCTGTTAGAAGTACAACAAACTTGGCAGATTAAAAATTCATTCGGGGGGCCAGCCGAGTGGCGCGATGGTTAGGAACTGGCTTGCGAAGCCAGAGGGCCCCGGTTCGGATCCCACATGAGGGCCAGTGACACTGCCCTCCACAGCTAAGATGCTGAACAACAGCTTAACCTGGAGCTGGGCTGCTGTGGGTCACCGGCAACGGCGTAGGCTGCAGCCCCTGTGGCAGTGGGTTGCCGTGGGCTACCGTGTGTAGCCAGCAGCCAGCGAGAGCGGCTAGCAGCCACAGTGAGTGGCTGTCCAGAAGCCAGTGACTGATCTGCTTCGCTTGGGAGGAGCGCAATGATGGTGCCAGCTTGGGCCAGTGGGACAGCGTCTTCCACAGCTAGACTGAAGAACAAAAAACGACAGCGGCTCGTCTGTTCCCCTTCCCCCAATTCCTCAACACTGTTCCCAAGACCCCAATTCGCCAATAAAAATCTTAAAAAAAAAAATTCATTCGGATTGCCCATAATACTCTATTACCTATTGTCAATTAATTCATTAAGATAAGCTGTATCTTTTTCTCATTCTGATTAAGATTTTTTCAGAAAATGGTGGTGGAATGTGAAAGTAGTTTATTTTTTATTACAATTACAAAGAATTGCTTTAGTCATTATAATAGGCATATAATTCCAAGAGAGACAAATTCTTTTTCTTTTTGTTTTGAAAAACAATGTTTTTCCATTTGGTGGTTTTTGAAGTTAGAGAATTATGCGTATATACTATAACAGGTGAAATTATTCAAAGATGTACAAAAATAAATTTCAGCATCTCTTCTTCCTTCCTAATCTCTACTCCAATCTATTTCCCTAAGGTAACTAATATGAACCATAGAGTATATGCTATTCTTGGTCAGAAAAGCATATACATTATGAGTGTATAAATAAATATATATATCGTTGACCTTAAAAATGAAATAACTAGGTCTTTAGCTACCCCAAATGAGTTTATTCAGGAATAGCAGGGGAGTTGCAATTCAGGACAAGAAAAGTATTCCAAACCATAAGCAAGTCCATGGAAACAAAGGGGAAGCCAGCTTTTATTAGGTTTTAGAAGGAATTGCGAAGGGCTGTGGTAGTTTTGTATTGGCTGCAAGCAGTGGGCAGATGGTTGTTGCTGAGCAAGAAGGAAAGCTTCTTTCTTCCTACTGGGGTCTGAAATCTGTGGCAAGTGGTGCTAGAGCTCTCCCTTCATGGCTTCCTTACTCCATTTTTGTTTGTTTGTTTCAGGCGTACAAAAACAACACAATGATTAGACATTTAAACAGTTCACAAAGTGATAACCCCAAGTCTACTAACCATCTGACACTGTGCATATCTATTCCAATACCGTTGACTACATTCCCTATGCTGTACTTTACATCCCGTGAATATATACCGGCGGTGCCAAAAAAATGTATACACATGACTTGTATTCATCTTTTGTTATCAGTATATATTGGGTATTACAATTTTAATGCAGTTTTTTCTTTCTTAAAATGTGTATACACTTTTTTGGGCTCTCTCTCACTCATAGTTCACATTAAATATTATTTTATATTATGTCAGGTGCATAGCACAGTAGCTAGTCATTTATATGTTTTATGAAGTGATCCTCCCGGTAAGTCTAGTACCCATCGGACACTATGCATAATTTTACAACATTATTTACAGTATTCTCCATACTGCATTGCACATCCTCATGACTACTATTTTGTGACTACGAATTTGTATTTCCTAATCTCTACACCTTTCTCACCCATCCCCCCAGCTGCCCTTCCATCAAGCAACTATCAGTTTGTTCTCTGTATCTTCTTGACTCCATTTTGATTTAGACTTCTTTTGTTTTATATATATATATATATATATATATATGTATAGTGATATATATATCACCAAGTATTTTTATCATTTGTTATTTTATTATTTATAGATATTATCTTTAATGTACCCATTACTATGCCACTTCCTTTTCACTTAGTATATTGGTCTTCCTTGTATGTCAATAGATTAATCTAAATTTGTTTTGATGTTCTAATTTATTAATGCATATTAACACACAGAAATAATTATACTATACATGCTAAGTTTAAAAAGATATTCAGTCTTTTTCTTTATTATTTGCTTCCCCCTTTCCTTCCTCTTTCACCATAACTTAGAATATATACCATTATATAAATGTATAGATTTTCATTGTTTGTTAACCAAAAACTTTGTTTTCTCTTTGTCTTCATGGGTTTTTTTTTTAGCTCACTAATATCTTATGAAAAGATTTCCAAGTAAATTGATATGGCTCAAATTTATTTATTATTTATTTATTTATTTATTTATTTATTTATTTTTAAGCAAGACCATCATTATTTTTTTTAATCTTTGTTAAATTTATTGGGGTGACATTAGTTAGTAAAATTATATAGATTTCAAGTGTATATTTCTATAATACATCATCTATATATTGCATGTTTGTTCACTACTTAGGGTCAGTTCTCCTTCCATCACTATATATTTGACTCCCTTCACCCTCTATTTATTTTTAATGGCTTTATGATATTTCAAGACGTAGATGTTCATTAATTCTTTCAATCCACTCCTCTATTAATAAGAATTAATTTAGTCTTAAATTTTGCTTTATCAACAATGATATAATGGACATCTGTAAACATATCAACATTATCAACAATGATATAATGGACATCTGTAAACATATCACCACTTAACTGTGCTTTAAAAAATGATTTAATTTAATCATGACTTTGGATTAGAATTCCCATTAAACAACCAAAAGTAGACAAAGTTTGTTTCATGAAAGTAAAATTTTAAAATATGTCATAACATAGTGTATATACTCTATATAAGTTATATGATATGATATAGCATTATAAAACATATACTTACATAGTATATACATATCATGTATATATATAATATATATGTTATATATATATATATATATATATATCTCATGTATATAAAGAATAATATTATATTTGCCTAACCTGTTGATATAAATTATCATTGCACTGGAAGGCTCTTCTCTATTCTCAATTGTAGTTCATTCCTTTCTTTCATTTACCTCCTTACAGTTACAGTGATAGTATAATCTTGAATGTGAAGTTTTCCATTTTTATTAATTAATTTATATATAGATTTAAACAGAAGATTTACAGCTTTATGCAAAATTGTAGTATTGCACAAACTTTTCTGTACCTCACTTTTTGTTATACATTACTTTTACACCTTCTTGCTATACATTACTTTTACATCATTCATGATAATAAGCAAGTCTGCAGTTCGTTAATTTTAATTTTAATTTTTTTTAAGGAGAGCGCAGCTCACAGTGGCCCATACAATGATTGAATGGGCAACCTTGGTGTTATAAGCACCACACTCTAACCAAGGAGCTAACCGGTCACTCTTACATTTTTTTTTTCCTATTTATGTGTACCAAAGAATGAAGCTGCTGGAGTATATGGTATGAGCATCTTCAACTTTGTGAGGTGTTGCAAAATTTCTCTTTGTCCTGTATTCTTCCTCTTCTTCCTCCTCCTGAATCTCCTTTTCTTCTCCATTATTGTCATTGTAACTGCCTTTCTTTACCTGGTTCATACAACTGGTGAAGGAAAACTGGAAGAAAACACAGATTAGGGAAATAGTCTATGATATTCTATAGTGCCATTCAATTTGTGCTTCACAATTCCTTTAGTGCCTTAACCCTAAAACATTTATACCATTCCTAAAAATGAGTGTGGATTCTCTGGTGTTTATGTGTGGAGAATAGTAGATTTGAGTTGGAGTTTCATTCTGTCAGTCCTTGCTATGTGTGCTCTTGCCTGGTTGTTAATCTCAATTTCCTTATCAACAAACTAGAAGAATATAATTGTACCTACCTCCTCCAGTGAAATTGTAGCTCCAAAAGGACCAGAAATATATATTTTTGTCATTATTATATTTTGAGTATCTAGAATAGTGCTGTCATCTAGTAGATATTTAATAAATATTTACAGCTAGAAAAATCCAAGCAAGGTGTTTGGCCTATAGTAAATGCTCATTAAATATTTGCTAGTACATCATCATCCTGCTGCTGGTCTTGGTGATAGTAGCAGTAATAGTAGCAGTAAAAATGGTATCAGTAAAAGTGCTAGTGATAGCTCATTGTTATTACAAATTATACCAACTAATATATATTGAGATTGTACTAATGTCAGGCACATGAATTGTTTAATTTGATAACTCACCAATCCTTCACAGTAGATATAATCATCATTTTATGAATAAGAAAACTGAAGCAAAAAGAGTTTAAATAGTTAATACTAAATAGATTTTACAGAGTGATTACATACTAACTAAAAAATTAGTCTATTTATCTTTCACATGTAAATATTACCCTTTTATAGTTTTTGCTTGGGCCACTAGGAAACGTAGATTTAAAATTAAAGCTTACCTTTAATAATCTTTAAGACCATATGTTACAAATTTAGCATTTATTATACTATTGAATTTATTTCCCTGTTCCTATTTTCTGTTTATCCTAATTCCCTAAACTATATAATTTATCTCTTTTACTGTATAAATTTTTGAAAGCCTATAAGCTACCTAGAACAAAGCCAGGAATACATCCAGGTAAATTTCTCCCTTGTACTATTTCCTATCATTTGTACAAGAACCCTGCAGAGTAAGCAGGCTTATCATCTCCATTTTACAAATGAAGGAATCGAGTTTTCAAGAAGTTAATGTGACTTTCACAACATAATAAAGGTTGAAAATAAAAAACCCAGGACTCAAATCAGATTAAACGCTTTTGGTTTGTTTTACTTTGTTGTTTTGTTTTTAAGGTTTACTTTTCTAGTATTGAACTGCTGTTTGTCATTTAAGGTAGTTTGGGAAGCCAAATATTGATAAACTATTTTTTTAACGGAGAAAAATTCGTATTTCCAAATTACTTTTTATTTCTAATTTCTCATATCATTTTGTCCTACTCTGTTGTTGTGTTGGTCTATATGCTTAACAAAAGTGTAGTCAAATTCTCAGGATTGCAAGCGTGACGTCATGTTATCAGTCTTAAGCACTGAGCTCTTGAATCAAAATTACTTAGAGCATGTTTAAGATGCGACTTGTCGTTGGGCAGTAATATGGATAAAACAAATTTTAAACTGTAGCAAACATAAGCCGTGCTGCCCTCTTCCCTATGTGCTGTCTCAGTGCCCTTGGCCTTGGCCGCACAAAGCCCTTGTCGTGCACACACATCAAATTGTAGAAGAAAGATGAGGGAATTGTCATTTTCATATTCATCCTGCACATTCATTATCTAGAAAGAATTCATGAGGCTATCTGCTCAGATGTGGTCTGTACTCAAAGGGATGGATGCTATATCTTTGGCTGAAATGTATAAATGTGTATGAACAAGGATGTTCAGAGAAGATAAGAGATTTCTTGAATGCATACATCTTTAAAAGAGAATTATCCGTTTGTTTTTATTTTTCAATGGACTTTTAACATTGATTTTCAAATGTGTTTTGTGGAAGAAGTAATTGTATCACACTTATTTCAACTTTCAAGGGCCAGCGGAATCAGGGTTTTAAAAGTTTATATCACTACAAGGAAGGCCCTTACATTGTGCTTCACCCCAAGGGGGTCTGTCAGAAGTGAATGATGATACCAGGAACTTTCTTTTCAATCCACCTTCTTTTAGAGAGCCTGTTTCTTTTTATTAAATTTGTTAAACAGTTCATCACTTTGGTCTCTAAAGATTTTTTCTTTGTTATTGTACAGGTTTAAAAATGATACTATTTTGTCTGTAACTGTAATGAGAAAAATACCTAGGGGACCTGGTGTGAATACAAGGCGCCTCCTTTGTTTGAACTCTCTAGAGGCGTATTATTCATATGTTAGTTTAACACATCCCCACAGGCAACAAGTCATTGCTTAAAGTTAAGAAATATGAATCCTCACACTAAGCCATAAGCTATTTAGCTTACCAGCAATTGAATTTAAGAGATTGAGGTTGTGAGCTCAGCTGTAAGACTGGAAACAAAGCATTTATAGTAATAATGACATATGGAAATATGAGAGTGCTACCACTGGCATAGCCAGGGAGCTTGGACCCTTTGTTCTTAGTGAGAACATGTTGCTGTACATTTGACTCATTATTCATATTAACCTTCGAAGTTCTGTTGATATTCCATCATGCTCTCTATCTGAATGTTTATGTATACCCTATGTATGATAGTTATAGAATATTATTGACAGTAACGTTTTCAAAATGCTTAAAACATTTTGTTCCAATTTTAAGGGTTTTTGATCCTTCCTCAATTATATTCCCCTTTGAGATGGTCTCCTTTTTACTAATGTGTGAGTAGGTTTTGTGTGACATCCTGAGTCATATTACTGATCCGTTGTGAAAATGAAACAAGTGCCCTAAACGCCAGTGCTTATACTTGATCATGAGATTGGCAGTTTCAGCGTTTCATAACAAGCCTTGTTCTATCCAGGGATTCAGTACACTGTTGGAGGACTCCCGGCTGCCTCCTATCAGACAAACGTCTGGATCAGATGGTAGGCAATGCTCACGGACAAGCTGGTTCCCACAGCACCTTCTGTGATCAGTTCTCTTGCAGCACCTTCTGTGATCAGTTCTCTTGGACTCTACTAATTCTGCCCAACTTGAACTTGTCTTCTCTGGTCACACTCCTTCCTAAATATTGCCGTTTTCTGTGTTTTGCAATGACCAGAGTCAAGACAGCTGGGACAAAGAATTTTCCTTTCAGAGTTTCTACCCTAGCACTTGAGTTCCCTTTACCCTTCCTCTGCCCCGTTACTCGAGCGATGTTTTAAAGAAGAAATCCTGCCATAGATGCCTGGAAAAGGATTCAAAATGATGCACCTTAAGTAAAAGTGAAAAAAAAAAAAAGGTGAAAGTTGACCCTCTGTAAGGATGGCATCCAACTGACAACTAGTGTGAATTTTGGGGAAAAAAGTACATAGTCTTAGTAACTTGAAAAGATAACTAATTCAACCACAGGAAATTGAATGTTTTATTAAATTTCATATATATGTATATGAAATTTAATTCCTTGTTTTCAGCTGGCATATTCCACTAAATGAGGAGAGTTTTTCTTACCCAGGACTTTTGGCTGGACCTCATAACAGTCAGGTCTTCATCTCTGCTAACTTTTGACAGTCTCTAGTGCTGTGATATTTCAGACTAAGTTATGGGTTGCCCCTTTATCTAGCCGGTGTTTCCCTTAGTTTGTATAATTATGCACAATTCAAAGCTAGGTCTCAGTTGTCTATTTACCTTACTATTAGACATGGACAAAGAGATAAACTTTACTTGAAAAAATTCCATATATACTATAATTTCTCTATTTTTGTTGTCATGGAGATACGATTTTCTTGTGTAAATTACAGTCCTTGAGAATGATGTGAAAACATACCTATTAGAATCAGATTATTTTGTCTATCCAGACAATATAGTTTTAAGTATTTTGTCTAGGTCACTTCATTTCCAGTTTGTAGGCACATCCAACTCCTTTTGGGAGTTTTTGGGTTTTTATATTCAGAGGTTTATGCACTTGGAAACTTAGATATCTGTGCCTTAACAGATAATAAACTGTCTGTTATTTTGGGGATATTTAGGTATCCTCACCTTCAAACTGCATTTATCGAATGCATGTTTTCACCTTTACATTAAGCACTGTTTGATTTTATTCACAAAAGGTTCACTTAAATGGTCAGCAAGGGAAATAAAAAATATTCTGGGGACCAAAATTCTCCTCTGAGGAATCTTCCTTTTCCAGGATATGAATAATGTACCACATACAGATGAGTAATTTACTCAGCGTGCCATGAGGGTTCTTATGATTTCAACCTTCAACCAAGTGAAGTTTTAGAATTTGGGAAAGGTATCAACAGATTGATCTACTTGGGAAAGAGATGTGATGTGTTTCCATTCACATCATGGGCATTCAACTGCACGAGTATTGGGAAGAAGCATTTTAGTCATTTGAGAAGTGTCATTTATCACTTCTGGCCACATGAAGTAAGATGTTCCAAGCCATTTCTCCAGTTCCTCTTTCTCTTAAATTCCTGCTGGGTTCACAGTAGTAATCTTGAAGAAAGAGTGCTAAAGTCAAGTAGCAAAAGCTTACTCGGGGATTCTGAGGTTTCAGACATATAGTTTCTCTTTTATCTCCCTGTCTCTTTTGTTTCTTCTGTTACTCATGCTGGATGTGGTAGCTGAGCAGATGTTTGAGCAAACATTACACACACACACACACACACACACACACACACACACACACACACACATTTTCAGTAAAGACATAAATCTGTCAATTTTATTATCTGTCATCTGGCTAATGGCCTTGCTACTCCCAACTACAGCTGACACTTTGAATCATGAACACCATATTGTATCACTCTATTCATTACACATTAACATTGCTTTCTGCCTTTGATGATGGGGCTTAGGAATTATTCAACAAAACATTCACCTTCTTTCCATTAAAAAAGGATGGTAAAATATAGACAAAAATAAATTATAAATATAATTCTTTAATAAGTGTCAAAGGGTTGACAGCAAAATACATAATTGATTTGAGTGGAATATTTGCTCTAAGACAGGCTGAAGCATTTCTCAAAATGAGATGTGTTGATAATTGCAAATTTATTTGGAAGATATTTCCAGCACCTGAGGAAATTGGCTTAAAAAGAAAACAAATTTTTTGGCACTTTTATTTCTCCTTCCCTATATGGATTCACTACGTTTTGGCAATAATATAATTTCAATATCTTTTAGATTTGTACATTCCTTTTCACTTCTCATTGCTCACAGTTAGTCACTTCAGAGCCTTTTAGTGGTTATTCTTGCTATAAAATTTTGATCTCTTTAGCCTGGTCTGCTCACCAACATCGACTTACTCTTTCTAAAACACTGTTTGCTTGAATCACTTCATCTTGCTGGAAAACCAACAGTTGTTCCATGGTGCCTGCTGTATCAAAATTTAATTTCTCAGATTAACCTTCATGAATTTTGTTTTGCATAATTTAGTTCCTCTACAATTTTCCGACCCATTTTTCATTTTTTCATACATCTAACTTACATTAAATTTTCTTCATTGTTGTATGAATACAACAGTCTCATTTTAATTTTCATTCCTAAATTGTGCTACTTTCTCTCTCTGTCTATTGTAACACACCCTTCTTCTTCTAAGGATACTCAATGTATCTCTCCTCTATGAATAATGACTACACCAGCCCAAACTGAGCTACCCCTTCTTTTGATTTCTGTAACTCTGGGACATATTTGACCATATATTAGACCATAGCCATTCTCATTTTTATATTAGTGGTTTTGACCTTTGTAAGATCATAAAAGTCCCTGTAATTTTTCCATTTAATTTGCTGAGGCATAAATTTGAATCATAGATGCCCTGAGGCTGGTGTGGGCTAGTGAGTCACTTACTAGTGAGCAGACTGGCCAAGACTTTAGTCCTCTGCTTTATATTCACATTTACAGTCTTTTGTAACACAATAAAATTTTTATTTCATATAAAAAATAACATCGACCCCAAATGCAAATCCTTGCCAATATGGAAATTCAAACAGGACTCTAGATCTACGATAGATTGTCTCAGAGATGTCAAGAGCCTGTGTGCGTTATGTGGTTTCCTCATTGCTTCATGTATAGCTATGTGGTCTCCCCGGCCAGTCAATAAAACTCTCAGAATGAACTATGCACTGAAATTCTCAATCCCAAAAATGTTCTAGGAGAGTCCAAGGAAGAAAGTAATTGTGTCTTTACTAAACCAAAGCATGGGCATGGTACCTATTGCTGTAAATATTTTACTCACCCTCAGGAGCTCAGATATATGTCATAATATAAATGTATACAAAATCTACTCTCTTAACTGATGTGATAAATAGATCCCTTAGAAAGATAAGTACTTCAAAGAAACAAATCGATATGAATTTTATTATAAAAATCTAAAATAGAACAAGAAATCTGTTCTGGTAGATTGAAGGAAAATGTCAGGCTTGTTCTTTTTTTGATATTTATATGCAAAAATAGTGAATTTTGAACTATTAATAAATTATATATGTTATATATAGCTATGTAAAATGTAAATATTATAATTATTGAGTAGTAATAAACTTCATATGTAATACAAACATATTAAAATGTTTTCATTTAATTAATAAAGATGCCACGACCATGCCCAGATTTTTAATTTATTATGATTAGCAATAATTTTATCATTTTTTTCTCACAAGAATTCTTAGCTATGACTAATTAGAACTTTAATACTTTTTGAATTTTGATATAGTGTGTGTTTTTACTAAGGTAAAATGTGTGGCCAGTAAAAATGGTCCTTTCCCGTTTTTTTTTTTTTCTTTTTTTTACATGCACCCTATAATAACATTCACCTTGGCTCACATGTTGTTAGCCTTTCACTGCTTCTTTATGTGGGAGTTTCCTTGAGGTACTGATATATTTCAGTCATGGCTTCAGTTAAATTTTAAAAAAACAAACAAAAGCTCAATGCTTAGAAAACACAGGCGTTCACAGGGACTAATCTCAGCATACCTTCCAGGAGTATGAGAAAATATAGGTAAGACTAGTAGATTACTTTTTTTTTTTTCCTTTGCTCCTCTTCAGGGCTCCCAGCTACACAGTGAGGAATACAAATAATATTATACCAAACTTCATTTATATACATTTTAAAGGTATTCATTTCTTTATCATGCTGTACTGGAACAAATGAAGCAATTCCAGAGTGATCTGAGGTGGTGCCCAGTAATGGTACAGAGGAAGTCAATAAGTTGTTACGTTTTTAAATTTATAAACAATTGTTCTAACAACAGTAACCTTTAGTTCTAGTAGTTTAGAATCAGGACGCTTAAGAAGAAATGTGCTGTGGTGCAGGGAGTGTGGATACCAAAGCTGGGACAGCACTGCTTCTGAAAGCTTTCCCAGCATCTTGGCGTTTGGCAGAGAACCATCCTCTTAGTGTCTTTATAGCATTATTTTTTCCTGGGAAAAAGGTTTATGGTTATAGTGGTATGAATAATTCATTATAAAGTATTCATTCACTCCGTGGTTTGTGGAGGAGTCAAATGTATGTAATTGACCAAATTTAAATGTAGGTAGCCTGAAGAATCCCCCCTTCTACTCTTTTAGTTTTGATTTGAATTTGAAATGTGTGAAAATGCATTAGAATCAGTAGCCTTATTAACTCTGTAGGAACATAATTTATAGTTGTGTTAAAAGCAAAAGCACATTCTTTTTGCAGATACCATTTTACAGGAAGTCGTATTTCATGAATTACAGCACAATTCTATACTAAAACATTTTTCACTAAAAATACTACATTAGCCAGCCTCATAGTACATGAGTGTACAGAACCAAACATGGAAGTTTTCTTTCATCCCCCTTCATGTGTCCAACTGAATCTAGTAGCCTATCAATTTCGTCTTCTTTGGACATCCCTGCTCAAGCACTCCCTCCTTCCACCCCAGTGTTGTCAGCTTGCTCTGGAGGCATGACATCGGCCTTTATCAGCCTCTGCTAGATTCTCTGTTTCCTGGAAGCCATGTTTTTCCCCCTTCTTGTTTTATCTTCTCTTTGGAGGAAACACCTCCTCTGCTAACTTCCTGAGAAAAGTTGCATGGGCATTAAAAACTTTAAAATCAAGCATGCCTGAGAATTTCATTAGCTCTTTCTCATATTTGATGTATGTTCACTGGGTGGCTACTTCAAGTTGAGAATTATTTACCTTCACCATTTTGAAGGTTTCAGTGTTTTTTAACTTTCAGTGATCTTTAGCTTTTTAATCTCCAGTAAACTAAAAGCTACTTTAGTTATTAAAATTATGCAAAAGATAAATTAAAAAGCTAATTATTTAGCAGTTTTATAAGAACACACTCCAGATTTTACATAGGAACTTTTTTTCCCTTTTCTCTCCTTTCTAACAAGCATTTAGGATCTTTGTTTCTGGAGGTATAAGTTTTCAAAATCATATGTCAGCCTTTTTTAAACTATCGTGTAGTATTCTGGAATATTAATGTTTTTAACGTCTAAAAAAATCTGGAATTACTTCTTTGATAATTTTCTCTTTCTTACATGCCTATTATTCATATTCATATATTCATATTCTTAAACTGATTCTCAAACTTTGTTATCCTTTCCCTTCTATTTATTTGTCTTGTTTTTTATTCTGGGAGATTTTCTTAATTATGTTGTCCAATGTTTCTATTCAGTTTTTCATTTCTGCTGTTGTATTTTAAATTTCAAATTGCACTTTTTTTAAAAAGTTCCATTTTTATAACCTTATCTTCTTGTTATGTGTTGAAATATCATCTCTTATCCCTCCAAAGACATTAAATAAGTTTTCATGGTGTTTTTTTCTTTTGTTTTTATTGATTTTTTGTTTTCTCCTAGTACTTATTTTATTTTAATTTTTTTGTCAGTTTTCTAATTAAGTGGTTTTTTTTCATATGTGAGTTATGACTGTGCGTGATTTCTTTTTTCCTAGCTAAGCATTAGGTCCTGTAAAGCTAATAGGAAGTCCAATGTTCAAAAATGTGTCTTATTCCATAGTGCGTATTACAATGGATTGGTCAGCTAGTGTTCCAGTTAGTTTTGCTGTGAAACAAACCAACCTCAAAGTGAGTAGCTTAAAATAATAACCATGCATTTAGCTCATGATTCTGTGGTTTAGGTGGAGTCTGACTGGGCAGCTGATCTCTCTGGGCTAGCTCATACTTTTTTGATCAACTGCTCTGTTGGTTGACAGCTGAATCATCTAGGGTCTCATGTGTAGTGGTTGATAGGCTGTTGGCTGAGGCATCTATGTTCTCTTCCTCTCATCTTCCAGCAGTCTATAATGAGCTTGTTCACATGATGGTCTCAGAGCAAGAGAGCATGCCCCAATGCACAAGTGGTTTTTAAGCATCTGTTTTGTATTATTTTTCTAATGTTTGTTCCTTTAGCCAAAACAAACCATATAGCCAATCCCGATTCAAAGGTGGGGAAATTGTCCCCACCTCCTGATGGGAAGATCTGTAATGTCACACTGCAAAATGCAGGGAGGAGAAGAATAAGTGGCTATTTTTGTAATCTACCACAGAATGGTTCCCAGCTGTTTTGTTGGGTATTTTCAAATGTCGAGTTCTATAAGTCTTTTCTCTTAAGAAAATTTTACGCAGAAAAATATTTTCATGGGAATATAGGTCTGATTGCTGCTGTTCCAAATGAGAGGATGGGCTGGTGGGGTCTCATCAGTCACTATGCCAATTTTCTCTTAAACTCCTTGTATTCATTTTGAAGCCCCACACTCATCTTTGCTTATTGGCCCAGAGTCAAGAAGCCTTCTGGGTTAACCTCCTCAGAGAGTAAGCTTCCACTCTTTTGTTATTGTGGTGGAGAAAGCATTGTCTGGCTGTTTAGACAGTAGACAAAGCTGCAAGTGGAATAAAACAATGTACTTATGACACAGTGGTTGCGGTCACCAACGAAGTGATGTTTAAAGCAGGACTTAGCTGGTACTATTATCAGGAAATAGTCCATCGATAAATCTTTCTCTGATGTAAAATTTCAAATGCTGTACATTTTATTCATCCAACATTAAAGTTAATACATGTTAAGCCCAAGACATTCCACAAAACCCTTACCATTCTAAGTATAGGTAATTGACTTGGGAACTCTTCTTAAAAAGATTTCCTGCAAACTTCCCATTTTCCACTCCACTTGAAAGTTTAGATCAATCCCTGATCCTTTCTAGTTGTCACGGTACTTCTCTAAATGCTAGGTTTGGATTTACTTTTCCCTGGTGTGTCAGAGCACTCATACCTCAAATGTATGCTCTAGATTTCAACATTCTTGCTATCATCTCCTTTCCAGGTTTACTTGCTTTTGTAGGTTTTAACTATATCATACCTTTTTACAAGTGGGAGGAGAGGAAGTAGATATGCTTTCCTCTTTTTTTTTCCTTTTTGCTTTTACAAACAATGTTGCAATAACAATCCATTTACATTAACTTGTAAAACTTACAAAACTTTTGTCCTGTTTATACAAATGGCCAATCCAAAATGAAAAGTGGCTATGGTAAATGGCAACAAAATATAATCCATGATTATTATGTCTATTCATGAATTATTTGTTGGAATATAGCATGTGTTTTTCCATTGAACATTTAACAGAGAAACTGACCATATGTGGGGTTATTTGTTGCTGTTGCTTAAACTGGATGATTTATTGTAAATGTTCTTGAAGTTTTATAATCTTAAAATCAAATGTAGGAAGATTATGCATTACATGATATGTAGACTTCAACATAATAAAAACAAACTTTCTTTAGGCAAAATGGGTTAACAGCAACAACAAATATACAAAACGCACAAGATTCTTCAAATTTTAAATTAATCAGAAGAAAGAACTTCAAAACAATTTTAATAAACTGGAAAGATTATGTACATGTAGTTAAAATTAGTTCATGTTATAAAATATTTTTGTGACATATATGGGATTTAAAACTGAAAGCAACAAACAAATAAGACAAACAAAAGCTCATAGACACAGACAACAGTTTAGTTGTTACCAGAGGGTAGGGGAGGAGCAGGCATAAAACAGGGTAAACGGGATCAAATATAAAAGGAGAACTGACTCTGGGTGGTGAGCACACAATGTGATATATAAATGGTGTATTATACAGCTGTACACTTGAAACCTATATAATTTTAATAACCAATGTCATCCTAACACATTTCATAAAAAGTTAAAAAAATAATAATTTCTAATTAAAAAAATTATGGTATCTTAATCAGCTCAGGCTGCTATAAGAAAAATGCCATAGACTGGGTGATTTAAACAAGAAACACTTATTTCTCACAGTTTTGGAGGCTGGGAAGTCCAAGATCCAGGTGCCAGCAGATTTGGTGTCCGGTGGTGGTCCTCCTCCTGGTGTGCAGACACCTACCCCCTTGCTGTATTCTATGTATATAATGGGGGGGCGAGGAGGAAGAGAGAGAGAGAGACAGAGATAAGGAAGCTTGTATCTCTTCTAATAAGGGCACTAATATCATCATGAAGAATCCACCCTCATGACCTAATTACCTTCCAAATATCCCATCTCCAAGCACTATCACAATACGAATTAGGGGTTCAGCAAGTGAATTTGAAGGAATACAATTCAGTTCATAACACATGGTCATTTTAATGTGATTTATTTATATAATACATTTAACACATTTTCACATAAGAGGTTATATATAATAAATAGAAAAATAGCATGGAGGAAATGTGGATATTATCAATATTTGGCAATACTTGCTATTGATTGGAATAGTATATCATGTTCACTGAAACAGAAGTATTAATATTTTTAAATATGCTTAAGTGCAACTTTAAGAATTGTTGCTCAAGCATTTTTACAGTACTCTAGGATTTTCAGAGTATGATTTTAAGAAATTTTTAGTTCAGACTGGGAGGAAGACAGTTATTTTGTCTTAATTTTTACACGTTTGTTGGATGTAAAAAAAAAAAAAAAGGAAAGTGGAGTTATCTTACCAGGATGAATTGGGCTTTTTTCCCCCTGTATTTTGATGTAATTACTCTGACTTGTCTTGGCTGCCCTAAAATAAACTTTCTTTGGATCTGAGTTAGCTTGGTGCTCTTCTAAATTCTTTTTCTTTCTCAGTTTATTTAATGAATGTCTGATTCTCTAGCAGAAATACATAAATGTTGGCAGGGTTTCCCTTCAGTGTGGAGCAGGGCAAGGGGGAAACTAAACATCCATAAACTTCTCTGGAGCCACTGACTTATTCACCAGTAAACTTAGAATTTATAACTGGCAGAGACAAGTGCAGGGTGTCGACTCCCTTTAAAGATGATATATGTAACTATATATGTAATGGTGTTCGGTGAAGGAGATACTAAAAGACAGGCTGTAAGACTTTGGAGGGAAGGTCAGAAGTTAAGTGGTAGCAGTAGATTCTAGTTGACCAAGGAAATGGTTTAGAGTGGAGCACACTCTGTACAATAATTGAGAAAACTGGGGAGTATGCCAACATTAATATCCTAGATGCTTTGTAAAATAAGAAGTAACTTAATGTGTACTAAAAAGATAGCAAATGATCTTCATCTGTTAGGAAGAGGGACTACAGTTAGCTGCATTAAAAGAACAAAGCATTTTTCTTAAAAGAAAGAAATTGTTTTTCTCATGAAAGTAGTAGTCAGAATTGGAGGGGCAGGAAGGCTGACTTTCTCCTCAGCTCATGAATAATTAATGGCAGAGGTAGAACTAGATATCCAGGAGTTGTATCCCTTGCAGGCTGGGTTCTGAAAGAAGCCGATTTTTTGAGGTGGAGTTGAGCATTATCCTGTTTGTTACAGAGTGCTTTTGGGATCAACACCTGAGAAAGGGAAGGGGAAAAAGCAAGCTTGAATGGAGGGGAAAGTCAGGCCTAGTGACAGTCACAGTTGACCCCGCAGAGAGCCCTGTTGGTAGAATGGGCTTTTGCACTGTCCCCAGTTGGGCCGGGATGCCAGGCCTTAATGCTCATGAGTTGATAAAGAAATGCAGATCATCCTTTTTTAGGATACCTGATAAATATTCTTAGAAAATTTCCATAACAATGATTTTTATATTGTCCAGAACATTAATGGAGAACTGTGGTTAGGTAGTCCATGAAATAGTGGTTGTCTAGTGGAAGAACATTGAAGCAGGAAACATAATACTTGAGTTTCAATCTTGCCTCTGCCACTACCTGGCTGTAAAAGCTCATGGATCTTAGTTTTTTTTCTAAATGTAGGGTGGTCCATTAGAGGTATAAATATAAAAAGATTCATTCTGCTTAACTTTAATGGGTTGTTTGTCCCAATTATGGAGATATGTTATGTGCATTAAAAAAATCACCTATCTAAAATATTATTTTTTCCTAATTGTAATATCCTTTAACCAAAGCCTTAATCAGAGAGATGAACTTCGTTTAATAGCTTGAATCCTTGTTTCTTATTTCCTTTACTTCTTTCTATCTTAGCCTACCATGAAGCAGAGGCTTTACAGAACAGTGAAACATTCAAAAGGCAGCAATAGAAGTATATAGACATGATCTTCGTATTGGACAACTAGCCTTTCAGTAATCTGCACCTTTTCAATCTACAGAGTAGGAAAATTATAAAGGTAAGACCTTATGCTACTTCATATATTTCAAAAAACTGAGCGGTAAAAGTTGTGCCACATTGTTATTTTGCTGGAGGGACATTGCAAAGCACATGTGATGTTGATGAAAGCATAATCTCAAGGTTTATATAACATTTAGAAATGGTTTATGAAAAAAAAAAAAACAACCAAAGAACAATAGTACGACATTTGGAATAGAATTCTAAGTCAGGGGTTGGGGAGGTGACTCAGAGGATTTGTCTGGGGTGGGAATACTGATCATTCATTACTGTAAAGACCAACGCTGCAGAGAATAGATAAGGAGATCATCAATCTTAAAAGATTTACTGTTAGAGATGGTAGGTAGATTTAGAATTAGAGAGCTGTTATGACTTTTCTAAATCCATATATGATGATAAGTCTTTAGGATTGGATGTGGAATACTAAACTGAAGCAAAATTAGCCATCAAATAAAAACAAAATCATTTGAATGTGAATTTTCACCAATACCTACAAATATATATATAATGATATTACCTGCATTATATATAGTAATTAGAAATATATATCATAGAAATAAATGTGTTTCATTATTATGCAGATACAATGTTCTGGGTTAGGTTCCCTGAGAAGCACATTCTGATATGGAATTTAATGTAGAAGATATTTATTAAGAAATGTTCTTGGAGTTAATTCCTGTGGAAGAGAAGGGAAGGAAATAGGATTGAGTAGACAGAGTAGTCATGGGGCAATTTTAGCCTGACAGTAGCCTCTGGAGCTAATAATGTATTGTAGCCGGCCAGAGTTGGCCCACTTCGGCTGAAAATGCCCACTTCCTTTTAATCCTGCCTCCATCAGTCACTGGATATAGGAGGGTGCGGCTCTTTGAAGATGAGGCAATCCTTGAAAGCCCTGCCAGCATTTCTAGAAGCTGGGACTACAAATTCTTCATTGGGAGAATCTGGATGGCACATCTTCTTGTCTGCCACATACGTAGAACCTAATGGCTTGAAATATCACCAGGTAAATATAAACTACAGCACATGATCTTTGGCTAATTGACTTATATGGACTTTTAGTTTCCTCATTGTTTAAAATGGTCACTACACAGGATTGTCAAAAATAAATACATGTCAAAATGCTTGGAGTACTCAGTGTAATGTAGCACCTACTGTATACGAATGTTGGTGATTATGAACTACTAATATAACTTCCTGAGTTCAGAAAGGCTAAATCTTCATAACTGGTATCCTCCTAATGGTAACTGTTCTGTAGGTTTAGGTGTTCTGCCAATTGTAGTATTCTCAAGAAAAATGTTTCATTTATTATTAACTTAAAAACTGAAAAATAAACTGAAAACTTCAGGCCTTAAATGTCAGTAGCTCTTGAAAGTTCCATTTTTTTATTACATTTTTAATATGTCCCCCTAGTATAAGTATCGCTGTTTCTACACTAATATTTTAAAATTTCTTTGTCTTAATCAAAACCTTTCAGAAGCTAAATGTACAATCTTAAAAAAATGTAATTTTAAAATTACAAAATATAAACCTAAAAAACTTGAGAAATACAAAAGTTAATTGAAACTAATGTGGAAATACAAATTTGATAGCAAGGCTTACAACGTAGCTGGTTATGTGTGTTTGTCACATCCTTTGGCAGAGGTGGGGGGGGTATGTTTTGTTTGAAAATAACCTATGGAAGTTAAAGGAAGTGTATGATTTTCTTTTCCTCAAACTAATTTATATGTAATATTTGTTTTTTAATGAATTGGCTTAAAGGTTCATATTTCAGGGATTCTTTGTCCATAGGAAACTTGGCAGGAGCCCTGTAGATAAAACATTCACTGGTAGTGAAGCCTGCAACCATGGAGCCAGCTCCCCACTGCACTTGACTTTTCGTCTCTGTTAAAAGAAGAAAAGGGAAGTGAAATTTTGGATGGGATAATTATATGAATGACCTTTCGCCCACCAACAAACTACTTCTGTATGGGAATAGATATTGAATCAATGTAACTTTTGTGTGTGCATATGGAATAAAATTGTTACATTTTTCTTATTGAATGTTGTCACTGAGAAAACATCTAACTCCCATACAGTTTAGGGCCAGGAGGCTTCTTAATAACTTCCTAATAACTTTCAGGTTGGTTAGATGTCATAAAAGACTAAAGTTAATGATGGGCATAGGAAGGATGCCACCGTTTTTTTGGTTTGTTTTTTCCCTCTACAAGAAGACTTTTTATGGTGAAACAAAATTGAGTAAGCTGGTGGCATGGTCATTTTTTCCCCCAACTCATGATGTGAGTGAATCAAATACCAACGCCACTGAGAAGAGTTTAGTATTCAGATTCTCTACCTTCCTGTATTGACTGCACACAAGGTATTGTATTAGCTAAAATGGCAAACTGTCGCTCTTTTCCCAAATTGAGCAATGGGAGCCCCGATATGACTAGAAATGCACATTTGCAAAGGCTCCCTTCACAAGCATTCTGTTTGTAAAAATTGAGTTTATTGAGTAGCTATAGAACCTAAAATAAATTATAACCTAAATAAAATTTAAATAAAGCCATTCAAAGGACAGTACCAAGTAACTGAAACAATCAACCAGGAATAAGCTAGGGAGATGATATCAACATTCTGTCTGAGGAAAGCTTAAAACATTTCTTAGTTCTATAATCCTTAATTGCAACACCTTCTTTCAGTTTGGCACAGATAGAGAACCATTTTTATTAAGGTGCATTGAAAATAGAGCAAGTTATCCAAAGAAGTGGTAGACTAGAGACTCAAGAATAACAAGTGGTATAATTTTTATACTGTTCCTCCAGTCCCTCTTAAATCATCAGTTCTCAAAGTTTGGTGCCTGGACCAGCAGTATTAACATTACCTTGGAACTTGTTAAAAATGCAAATTCCCAAGCACCACCCCAGACCTACAAAATCAAAAGCTCCTGAGTAAGACCCATCGATCTGCTATTTTGGTGCAAGCTAAATATTGAGAAAGTACAGACTTTTAGGCAAGAAATGTTATTCTATTAAATGATATGCAGATATCAACTTCTGTTTGAATTTCAGATAACGTGTGCTTTAGGCATAGCTGACTCATTGCCAATTGCTTTCATCATATATGGTGATGTCAACATTTCATCTTCCTCAGCATCATTTCCTCATCTGCACATATGTAAGTATTTGCTTGTTCAATTGTTGAATACGATTATTTTTATTACATTTCATTTGCTTTGTTGTTAAAACAGCACAAAATAGGAAAATACCAAAGTACTGATACTACTTATTGAAACAGAGTTCTCATAAACTTCATATGACTGAAGTAATACCTGAAATTATTAACTGTACCAGAGCTTACATTTTTTTTTCCCACTTGGATGCTTATGGGACTTAATGTCATTGATTTTGTGTTTAATTGTGGAAGAAAATACAAACAAGTCAAGAAAATATATGAAATGCTGGAAATATATCAAGGATTGTGATTTAAAGGAAAGTGTAATTACAGGTTGTAAAACATTTTTTGGCTCTCTGGGAATGGAAACACTCTTAAACCATATGTAGAAAAGTTCTATTTTATAGCTTTAGTTGTCAACTTTTTGCATGTGTACATGTGAACAACATTAAATCAATTAATATCAAACTGAAAAAAAAACCTGTGAAATATTTTTTGGTACCAGAGAGTCAAATATAGAAGGCTAGCTCTATACCACTCATGCTCTGTACACTTTCAGCTGATTGAAATATTTTAATAAGGATATTTCATTATAATCTTTCTATATTTTATTTAGCAATGCAAGCGATTTAGAGCTAAATGAAAAATTTTAGAGAGGTAACATAGATATTTTATTAATAAGCTATTGCCTGTATTTATCCTATTTTAAAATTGAGAGACTTTCATGGAAGCTACAAGGGAAAAACATTAGGTTGAACAGATTGTATTCCTCTAGATTGAAGAGGAATATGTAGAAAACTAATTACTAAGAAATAAGAAAACATCTTAAGCTTAAATCATATTATTTATGGTTTAAATGTTTATATTGTGTAGCCTTTATTTAATATAAGAAATTAATATAATAAAAAATACTAATTAAGAAATTTGGTGAAAATCAGTGCTTAATAGCCAAGTCGATTTTTGTAAACATCAACTTATGTCCAATTTACCTTGTAATGAAGAAAAATTTACAATTAGAAAGTGTGCTGACTTACCAAGAAAAAAAAATGTTTTTAGAGCTAAACTCTTGAATCCCTGTGTGGTAAGCTGATTGCAAACATGGTCAATTCTCCATTCATTCCTATATCCCTGCCCTTTGTAGTGTGACTCGGTAGCTACAAGGAGTAAAATCTATATCCTTACTCCTTGAATTTGGATTAAACTTGGAACTTTCTTTGTCCAGTAGAATGCGGTGGTTTTGAGAATATGCTAACTGATAGACATTGTAACTTGCCACTGTTTCTCTTTGAAACCTTCCCAGCTGCTGTGAGAACAAGCCAAGGTTATTTTACAGAATGACAAAAGTCATGCATCCCAGTCACCCAACAGCCCTTGTCAATAGTAAGCAAACAGTCAGACAAATGAGTCAGGGCATCTTTGAACAGCCAGTCCCTAGCCTTCGTACCAATTGAATATAAACGCTGAAGAAAGCCCACCTAAGATCAGTCAAGCTTGGCACAGATCCGCGGTGCCATGCAAATGACCTGCAGACCGATTCAAACACAATTCACATTCACAAGTGCATGAATGACATTGAGCTTTTGCTATTTGTGGCATTAGTGTTGCCAGATTTTGCTAATAAAAATACAAGATGTTGCTGTTCCTTTTTATGACCTAGTCTTTTTCTTGGCCAAAAAACAAAACAAAAACCAAGACACCCAGTTAAATTTGAATTATTTCTAATTAGTAATGTATATTACAGTGAGATAAAATTAAATTCACATGAGGCCCATCCATACTTAAAATTTTTATTTATCTGCAATAAATTATAAGTATCTAAGTTACATACTTCTTTGTTTATTTCCCTGAAGATTTGGCTCTATTTAACAGTTCCTTGTTTTGCATGATTTGCTTATCAGATTCCTTGTAGTTATAGCCTGTGTTCTATTTCCATTGTAATACAGTTTCTGTAATGGCATATCCAACTTATTTTATTCATTGGTTCATTGAACATTCGTTGATAAGAAAACACACTCAACGTTAACATTATGGGCTGGCATACTGAACAGTTACTGTTGTTTAGTTCAGAACTCTGAGAATTGATTTTCAAATTTTGTTTGTTTTGTTTATTTGTTTATTTGTTTTTTTAGTTGAGCCATCCTGCCACCTGTTGGCAGCTCAGCTTGGGCCTGTGTGGGAATCTAACCAGCAACCCTGTTGCTCAGAGCTCGCACTCTTGAGTGAGCTTTTAACCAACTGAGCCACTTGACCGGTTCCTCAAATTTGATTTTTGAAGCACATAATACTGTTTTTAATGGCATATTTTGTTTTTCCATTCTTTAGAATGACATTGCTTTTCTTGATTAACAACTTTTTAAATTGCTATCTATTAACAAAAGAACATTTTTATCAATTTGTATTTCTTTCTTCAACATTATACATAATTTATGTTCTTATGCTATAAGAGTACTTACTAACATCCATGTGTAAGAATGAAATTCTTTAATGGATGAAATTCGTTTCAAAAGGTAGTCATGACATGTACCTTAATAATTATACACTTCAACTCAGAATTTATTTTGCTGTTCATAAGTGATGTTGCCTCTTTTAAAAATAGTCTTGGCACCTAACAGAATACATGGTTGTTATTTTTTTCTTTAACATATTCAACGTGTTTCTTTAACCAAAGAGTTACACGGTTTGCTCTTCTTTTAATTTGCATAATCCTGACATTAAAGTGATATTTTAGGCTTTACTTAATAGATTATTTAAAATGTCCATAAGAATTTTGGGGGCATTTTCTTCAGAGTTAAAACAAATTTCAGTTTCAAATAAATCGAATAGTCTCCCAACTGCATATGGACAAAACATCTGACACTTTCCATAGAATCATTCATAGTTTGCTTCAATGTCAAGTAAACACTCTCTTCACCTTAAAGGTGAAACATTCACCAAATTTATATTTATAACTATCACCTCTGCCAAAAGCAGTACATTGTTTCTCAGTAACTGCTAACTTTAATAAGAGAATCTCTAGGACCTTTTCTACTGTCTCTCAAGCCTCACCTTATACACAAGCCTTTTCACAAGAAAAATATTACATTGGCAAAGGGAAACAATTTTTTTTTTGCATTGTGATTATTTGAATACAGGCTTTATGCTATAATAAAAGGAAACATTTATATCTTTGATAATCTCTGTAACAGTAAATGTGGTTAGTACTTTTTATATTATTGCAGTAGATTTTGTCCTGGCACTTGAAAAATTTGTTTACAATTTTGAAATAAGAAAATACTTCTGATAACAGTACATTCAGTCATTTGAACTGAAAGACCTATGAAAATATATTCAGTGTGGAAGGCTGTTGCAACTTGTTTTCTTTGAGTTTCTCTTCATAAAATTTTTCTTATTTATCACTTTTTTTGGTAATAGCTTAAGACTTAACTGGAATATGCTGACTTGTATCTGATTTGCCATCATTTTCAATACTGAATTAACAAATGAATACTACTCAAAAAGCTTAACGTGTTCTTTTCCCTTGTTTAATAAGTGCCCACTGTGCAGAATATTTATCACAAAATGTACCCTTGCATTTTGGGATGCAAATATACAGAAATTAAAAATAGATAATAGCAACCAGTGCAAACATTGAAAAGATTGCATTTGACAATCGCATAGCTGCACCAGACTGTCAGTTATCTCATGATTGCAAACTCATAACTAACCATTCTCAGAGGCTGAACCATTGAAAGAGTTTCAAAAGAACAATAAATGACTTTGATATCTGATGCAAAAAAATGGTAAATTTCCTGTTTGCCTGCAAGAGAGGTATTTTAAGATATAAATGCAAAGGCAGAGTTGATCTTCTGTAAGGTTTTTGAAAGCCCAGTGTTCCAGGATTGGTGCACTTTCACAGGTGGGCATATCTTTGACAGAGTTTCGGTGTGGGTCACAGGAGTAAGGCTGCTGCTGATTAGCTGACTTTCAAAGTCACTGGAGTGAGCAGCTGATTGGCTGCTGTCTAGACTCCTCATTGATTGCCTGATTTTCAGAAGCTTTGCGGTGTTGTTCATTTGCTAACTTTCAGAAGCAAGACTGTTGTTAACTGGCGGATTTCAGAGGATGTGTGCAGATTCCAAGTTATCTCTCCTTAATGGTGGTTATTTGTCATGACTTAGAACTCTGGCCAAAAGCAATCTTTCTCTTTCCCATTGTTGAATGTGCAAACTAAGTACTTTAAACTCTCAGTCTCCCCATGTTGATCTTTCTTCAGCCCAAACTGTAGGAGAAACCTTAAGGGATTGTCCAGATCTTTATTTGTGAAGGTATGGTTTTCAGCTAATGTTGTCATTTTAAGTGATTTACGTGCCAATTACTGTAGCAGAAAAATAGGTCTGTCATATTTTTGTAATTTTTTTGACAAACGCTGAATAAATGATATTTAGACTTTACCATCAAAGTGAGTACAGAACATGGAACACAGTCATTAAGTTCAGGACATGTTTAATACATACAGGACACTTGGCAACCCCCATGACAATAGATAACTGATAGACCCTTCTACAGTAAACAAAATTGGAATTTCGTTTTTGGTTTTGGGCCATGTAGTTGAATACATCCAGTGATGAGGATCTTACAGATCCTGAATATGTGCAGATTAACTGACGATGCTCTTATTGTGGGAAAGCTACTCTTCATTGCAATGAACCTTGATTTTCACCCACTGATCCGAATTCTAATCTGTGTAGTCACACACAGCCAGCTCTAACCCTCCTTCCACAATGGATTTCCCCAAACACTTCGTTTTAGTGACCATGCTTCTTTCTGAGTTTTCTCTTATTAAGGTGAAATATCCAGATACTCAACTCCATTTCTTTGTCTTACCAAGTCAGTCAAAAAATTGGACTAATAAGTCATTGAAAAAAAAAAAAGACAGAAAATTACTTATTTTTGAGAAGTTGTGCTGGCCATACTGATTAGCATTTCTATTTTCTGTTCTTACACACTGCCCTATTTCAGCTAGTAACTTATATGCAATTAATACTTTATGCACTTGGTTTTGCAAATAATTTCTTCAGTATACCATTGTCATTGGTAATTTCTTTCCACCATTCCTCAAAGATAACGGAATAAGTACAGGAATTTGATTTTTTGGATTTCCGTAGAATCCAGACATGTAATTTTCTAGGCCATGAGCCCTGATTCTTACAACCTCTTTCTTTTACGACTTCTTAATATATCTTGTATTTCAGTTCCCTCTTAACTACTTCTGTATCCTTTTCAATCGCAGCTTTGAAAATCTGGGATTGATTCTTATATAAGAACTGTTTTCCTATGGAAGGAGCTATGTCTTCATAGATAAAGGAGCTGTAAATCATACTTAACCATTTATTTTAATATGTCTTTGCCTTGTGATGAAATAGGAAGTCTCATGGAGGCATAATATTTTCAGCTTTATAAAAGTACATATGATCCCAAGATATTTTTCAGAATTTCTTTATTAAAGTATTACTAAATTTATTGACACAGTGTTTGTAATGAAAGCCAAAAAAATCACAATATTTTTACTTCCTTATGTTAGGTTCCAAGGAATATTTTACATTATTCATAACATCTAAATGCTGCAACTTGACCTTTCAATAAAACCCAAATGAAACGTGGAAAAGCAAATTATACCCACATTTTGTTTCTGATAAAGAATTATTGCATTTCACACATAACATTTTACTTTTTATACATAGCAGGTTATTTTAATATATTTTTCATTTAGTTGGTAAAAATATTTAAATAGTTTTCCATGTTGATAAGTTAACAACTGGCTTTAGTTATGGGCTCTGTATATTTTATTATTTTTCATTGATTTTCAATAACTGCATAGTGAATAGAATTGTCACAACTATTTTAATGTAAAAGCTTAACTTTGTAGACAATAGTTTAATGCAAAATTGAGCTTTCAGTGATATAAACTTCATGAACTAATTGCTAATAATAGATATGAAAGAAAAAAAATTTAAGTTTGTACATTATTTGAATGTATGGGGAGATGTACTTGAGAAGATTTAAAAATACAAATCGATGAAGTCCCCAAACTTTTACTATGTTTTTATAGTTTTTCCAAAGCATTTTGAGTTATATAATAGTTTTTTGACCTTATGATTTTAAACAAAAATTTCACATCCTCAGTATGTATTTCTGTTGCTGTGTAATAAACCACTTGAACTTAGAGCTATAAGCAATGACCATTTTATTACGCTCATGGATTCTGTGGAACAGGAATTAGGAAAGACACCAAAAGGACAAATGATGCTTGCTTTACAATGTCTGTAGCCTCAGCTGGAAAGACTTAGGTATGGCTGAGGCCTTGAACACCTGGGGCTGGGAGATTTACTTCCAAGATGGCTGCTTCACTCTCATTCTGGCATCTGGGCTGGATCTGTTGACTGGAGCACGTACACATGACCTCTCCATGTGATGTGGATTCCTCAGAGCATGATCTCTGGGTTCTTAAAAGGTGTGTCCCCAAAGAGGCCTCCAAAGAGCTAGCGATACAAACATAAAAAATAGCTACATAGCCTTTTTTGACGAGTCTTGGAAGTCACAACATATTCCACAGGTTCTATTGGTTAAAAAAAGAGTTAACTAAGGTTGGCCCTGAGTCAAGGAGAGGGGATATAGATAGCACCTCTCAGGGTAGGGGTGTCAAAGAACTTGTGGACATATTTTAAAACCATCACAAAGTGTGAGTTATATGTGATCAGATACCAACACATTCACTTTTTAAAAAAATTTTGAAATATCTAATATCACCTTTATCATAGACAAACCATAAAATGACACCCAATGATCCCCATCTCCTGGGGTTCACATCTTTGTGTAATCCCTTCTCTGTGAGTTGGCACAGAATCTGTGACTTGCTTTTAGTTGATAGGATGGGGTGATGGAATGCTATTTCTGTAGTTACATTATAACATATCAGGTGCCATCTTAGACTGGAGCTAGACTCCTCTGGGCTCAGTGAAGTACACGGGCATGTTAAGCCCACATGGCAAGAACTATGAGTGATCACTAGGATTTGAGGGCAGCCTCAAGCCAGCAAAACGTAGCCCCAGAGAAATGGATTCTGCCAACAACCCGAATGAACTTGAAAGTGGATTCTTCCCCTCATGAGCCTCCAGTTAGGCATGCAACACATTTACCTTGATCACAGCCTTGTGAGACCCTGAGGAGAGGATCTAGTTGAGTTATACCCTGACTCCTGATGTACTGAACTGTGAGATAATAAATGTGTGCTGCTTTAAGCTGCTCTGTTTATGGTAATTTGTTACACAGTGACAGAAAACTAATGCAATCTCATGCAGGTTTCCATGTATGTTGTGGTTTTAATCATAAAGAGTCACTATATGATTTTGTTGTCTAAACTCTGACCCTTTTCAATTTGAAA
>NW_017732396.1:114594-120747 GCF_001890085.2 Hipposideros armiger | reverse complement strand
GACTAATTCTCCAGTTCAGGCACATTCATGAGTTATTTATGTTTCACAACCAATTCCAAGTACATTTTTTTTCTCCGCAGGTTCTTTAGCAAGAACATTGCTTTTACGATACTATGGTGCCCCATCAAAATTTTTATTTGTATTATCACAACAAAAACGTTATCTTCAATGTTGAAATTTTAACTGAACTTACAATAGCATCCATAGTAAAGTCAGATCTTTTCCTTGGTAGCATAAATTTCAAAAGCTTTACTTTGATTCCATCCATCAGATGAAAAACAAAATCAAACTTTTGTCATAATTAGCTGATCTGCTTTTCCATTTGAAATCTCTGAAGACAATGTAATAAATAGGCATCATGTAGGAGTTTTCTTCTTCATGAAATGAATATATTAACAGCCATATCTTTACTGTCCACATGTTTAAACATACACATCCTCCCCCCACACACACACACACACAAGCACAACAAAGAAACAAACAAACAAAAAGTCCTAGGGTATAAATAGGCAAGGGTAACTTAGAATAGTCATTTATCTAAATGGAAAGTCATGCTTTATAGATTGATATATATTCCATGCCTGCATTTGCATGTGTTTAGATGTTGTCTTTGGACATAGTCATCTTAAAATGCTGTTGCTTCTGTTGTAGATTTATTTTA
Organism: Hipposideros armiger; assembly: GCF_001890085.2. Classification (NCBI taxonomy): domain Eukaryota; kingdom Metazoa; phylum Chordata; class Mammalia; order Chiroptera; family Hipposideridae; genus Hipposideros; species Hipposideros armiger. Next base: position 120,086 of record NW_017732396.1, on the reverse strand, counting down.
TGTCTCCTGACTTGCATTTGGTCCATACCACCTTCATGGTAGATGGTACATATTGAAACATATTTTGTTCTAATTGCAAGTGGTATAGTCTCAACTGCGTTGAGAAATGGAAACTCAGAACTCATTACTTTAAATGCACAGTTTTATTTTCTCAGGTGATTTCTGTCGATAGATTTTTATTATAAAATTAAAAAAAAATTATTAGCAAAAATATAAAGTCAATAACAGTTGTAAATTTACATGGTGCGTAAAAACTCCACAATATTCAGAGTGTTTGCTACTTTCTGTACTCTGTAGCCAGACTGCTCAGCCTCCATTCCCTTATATAATTCATGTGTGTTTAGCCTATAATGTTCAATATTACCCTCTGACCCAGAGGATTGGTATCGTGACAGCTTCAGGCATCTCACAGGACTAGGAAGGGATCATGGGACACCTAACTAGCTGGTAAGACCAAGGGATGAGCAGGGGCTGATGAGTAGATTTCTTTTCCCACCATCACCACCCAAGACTGGAGAGAATTAGCTGTCCCTTGCTGCTTCTCACAGAGCACATTTTATTTTATCAGCTGGCACCCTGCATGCTGTCCTTGAAAAGGAGATAGACGTTATATGTTGCATCTGGAAAAGATCAAGTAAAGAGGCTTGTTGCCAGTCATCTTACAGATTTAACCATGTGTTAAAGTGAGAACTCCATTCTCGGAACAAATGTCTCACACACTGCAAAATGAGATTATGGCAGAAGCTGGAGGTACAATGTGTAGGTTGCCTTAACCCATCCTGACTTATATAATACAATTATTAAATAACAGTCTGTTTAAAATGAGAAATACAGAAAATTTTAAACAGTACAGGACACCAGGACAACCATAACCCAGGACTGAACCAAGCAAACTTGGTCTCACTGACATTGGTGATGTGAAAGTCATGGAGGACCCAGACATTTGTGCTAACGAAAGGGGAAGAAGGAAAATAAATTAACTAAGTAAAAGTTTAGAATCACTATATTCGAAACCATTTTATAATTATTAATTCATTTCATCATAAGATAAAATTTTAACCTGCTGCCAAGAATTTCATAGATGGTACAATTTTTAAGAGACCAAGTACATTTTTCCTACTGTGTCAGTAATATAGATTTTCTAATTTAATTTGTCTACTAAAATAGTATAATATGTGGTGATAATTTCCCACTTTAGGAGGGCAGTATATATAAGTGATACCAGCACAATTTTGGTGTCAAATTACTTGGGTTTATAAACCAGCTAAATAGTTCCTAATTGTGTGACTTTGGTCAAGTTGTTTCATTTTTCTGTGGTTCTGCTTCCTCACTTCCAAAATGGGTATAGTAAAGGTAACTATCTAAGGAAGTTGTTATGAGGATTAAACGAGCTAATATGTGAAGAACTGTTAAGATAATGAGTGACACATAGAAATCGATCAATAAATGTAAGTTAAGCATAGGTTATTATTTTAATCAACTTTCCTGGAAGCTTGAAAGAGATAATATATACCATGTACTTAATATTATATAAATTGATTGTGCTTGATTAAATATAAAACTTTGCTTATTAAACTATATTCTTTTTAACATTTTATAGTCAGCCTGAAACTAGTCAAAACAAGGTTTAAGAACAAGAGAGAAATCACATTTTCTGAAGATACAGTACATTTTTTTTGACAAAGTTGCAACCTTTATAAATTATGGTGTATGATAGTTTTTATTTTGCATGAAATATCACCTCTGCCACACACAGTTAAGATGGAGAGGTAGAAAAAGAAATCTGATTTTTGCTGGCTATTATTTGTAAATTGATAAAAAAAATGAATGCTAAGGGATGTAGGATAAATCCTATGAACTCATTTTAATTATTTTCATCTGAACTAATGATAATACAAATAAACAGATCCTCTTAAAATTCAAATGATGCTTATAAATTAATAAAATAATTAAACAGCCTTATGATATTCATGGTCTCACATTCATGACTCTGGTTTTGTCAGGATGTGATCCCAGGAATCTCACTCCTTGACCTGAGCTTTAAATCCCTGCCTGGCAAATGTGGTCTTTGATGGAATCTCAACAGCTCAATCAACATGATTAAGGGAATAAAGGAACCTCTTATCTGGAGAAGTTTTGAATTTGTAGGAACTCTATTTTCCAAGGCTTAAATGTTTGAAATTATAGGAAAGAATTTAAACCTAAATGATCCAAGTTTTTGATGGATTTCATGCTTACAAAACAGCTATAGCCTGACAATTAAAAATGGAAGCTCTGAAGTCAAACTGCTTGGGCTTGATTTCCAGCTCTTACTAACTAGGCATGTGATGCTAAGTGACTTAATTAATCTCTCTGTGCTCAAATGGTCTCATCTGTAAAGTGAGAGTCACAGAAACTTTCTTGTGAATTAGATAAAGTGCTTAATTAAATAGTTCCTGGCATATAATAAGGTCATCGTCATCATCATTATCATTGTGGTAGCCATCATTGTTTAAACCAGTGGTTCTCAACCAGTGGTGATTTTTTTGCCTCCCAAGGGACATTTGGCAGCCTCTGAAGATAATTGTGGTTGTCACTACTTAGGGGAGATTGCTGGTATCTAGTGGATAGCGACCAGGGACTCTGCTAAAATTCCTACATTGCACAGGATAGCCCCACAACAAAGAATACTCAGGCCCAAAATATCAATAGTGCTGAAATTGAAAAAAAAAAAAAAAAGGACCAGTTATTCTATTGTGAAAGATAAAGTTTAAAGGCCAAGAAACATTTTTTAAAAGTTGCCAGTAATGCTGGTTAATGCTGACATTAACTCTGTTATCTTCTAAGCGTCTATTAAGTAAACTATTAATTACTAAGAATCAGAAATCTCCAGTAGTTAAATAACTACTGGGTAGTTTCTGAGGGAATAATAAAATAAATAACAAGTGTCTTCTTACAATGCAGAGTAAGAAGGTGAAGTAGAAGACCTTGAAGGAAAACTAATGGGGGCACGGATCAAATGGGAAGAGCATAGTCTCAATAATATGATTTTAGGGCTCATGTTTCACCCCAGCCCCTCCCATTGTCTCTGCTGTGGGTTTATAACGTTTTAATTTCAAACTTTAAATAAATGAGTGAAAAGTTATCCAAATATCACACAGGAGTTTTTGAAAGTTATCAAAACTAATATTGCATTACATAGTAACTATAGATTATTGTCTTAAAAATGCATATGATTTCATATTGATGTATTTCCATTTGTGAATTTAGTGGAGATTTGATGCTAGAAAAATGCAGGGCACTGAATAATGCTCATTATTAAAGTACTTTTATGACTTTCGGCCCTTATATTTTTTTTTAACAAAAATGTTCTTGGAGTGATGGCATTCTAGTAAGAAAATTTATTATTCAATCAATTGTGAATTGTTTAGAGAATTGGACTTCCAAGAGAACTATGGGAAAATGTTAGTAAGGAAACTAACTATGTTGAAAAAGCTTTCTTAAATAATAGAGTAAAACTTCATTAGTTCAGGGGGAAAAATGATATGTGGGTAAACGTACGCCAGATCACAGAGGGGGAAAACAAAAAGGAAAAAAATAAAGTGATTAAGAACTCCAGAATCATGATTCCTATCAGATACAGTAAGTCTCCGACTTACAAAAGAGTTCCGTTCCGGGAAGACGTTCGTAAATTGGACTAGTTTGTAAGTCTGACTCGTTCGTAAGTCTGACAAAGTGAGCCTTTGACACTTCCTAGCAATCCCGTCCACATCACCACTGCTTTTCTTTTGCTTCTGGACATTCTGGGCTCTGATTGAACACTGTACTTCTGTACATTATCACACAGTACAGTAAGCACACAGCAGCACAACTGTGACAATGTCCGGCAGACACGTGAGCTACTTCCGCAATTTGTTCACAACTCTAATGTTTGTAAGTTGGGGTCTTACTGTAGATAGATATTTTGATAAACTAATACCCATAGCAAGTCCATAACTTCAATGACTTATAAAGAGAAATCCCAGCACCACCACCACATATGATTATCAAGATGAAGTAACCCTCTGTAAATTTTCTTAGAAGATTTAGAACTGAGGCTTAAACCCCTGACTAAGACAAAGCATCCATAGCTGCTGAAGTTTTTAAGCGAGTTCTGGAACCATATGTTGTCCCTTGGACAGTACTTTCAATGTCGTCAAACCTTAAAAGGCCCTTAGTTTTTCTATTTAGGACAAAATTGGTTTCTCCATGTATTTTAGAAATCTCACGGAATGCAGACTCAGAAAACTGAGTTCAAGTCCTAGCTCTGAAGAACTTCTAATGGAAATATTTTAACCTCTCTGAGTAAGAATTTCCTTTTCTACAAGATGATATGAGGAACAAATGACCCTGACTTTGAACAATACCTTTTTATTATTTACTCTAGAAAATCACGGGATAAAAAAGAGCAAAGGCTCTGGCAGACACAAATTTGGGTATTCCTTACGCTTCCTTTTCACCTCAGTGTAGTTGTTCAAGGTCTCTGCTCTTCGGTTTCGTCACCTGTTGAGTGGGAGTGATAATTCATACACATAAGTGAAAANTATGGACTTAACATCAAAATTTTCCACAACATTTCTACATTCTTTTCCAAAGTTATATATTTTGTTTAATAAAATTTAAATTTTACCTTTTTATTGTACTCTATGGATCATAATTTTTTTAATAGAGGAAAATTTTTATACAGTTGCTGAGGTTCCTGATAACCTCAGAAAAAAAGAAAATCTTCTAAATAGAAGGAATTCTCAATTTCTATATTTTTTTCAAATTTTAAAATATTTTAACCCAACCAATTATAAAGTATTGTCTTTTAAATTGCATTTAGAATATTTTTTATTTTAACAACAAAAAAAGTTGCAAGACAAACTCATCAAGCAAGTTGTTTCTATGAATATTTGTTATTCTACTTGAATTTAATATCTATTTTCAATGTAATAATCAATATCCTATTCAATATCAACTTTGTTGAATATTTTCCAAATTAAATATTGTGAAAGTATATATATTCTCATTTAATTTCATTCCCATGCCGAGTATGAGTTTATTCAAGAAAACATAAGAATTTTATCCAAAGATTCTTTCCAAAATTCAAGACATCACAAAACTCAATTATACAATTTCAGACTTAAATCTTATACATCCTATAACTTTCACCATTTAGCTTGAAGTAGTAAAGATGAATATTAAAGACTTCTCTTTGCAAGCTTTATTTACTATAACTGCAATTTGCTAAAATTTTCAAAAGTTGAAGATTTGGGAACCCTGTTAATTGAATATATGTATTAAAGATTTTCAACTCTTTGAACAAAATGCCTTCACAGTTCAGCAGAATCTTTTACAAAAAAAACAAAAACAAAATAAAAAACATTCAATACATATTAGAGACAGATTGATTTACAAAGTTGTTTACAAAGGTTCTAATATTCTAAAATCAGATCAAAGGTGGTCAGTAAAGAATATTGTTACAGTGCTGT
>NW_017732396.1:109212-111074 GCF_001890085.2 Hipposideros armiger | reverse complement strand
TGCTTCTATGGTTCTCAACTTTATCATTAGGCACTTAACATACTGCTCTGTTGTAGATAATTGAGCAGCATCATATTTCACTACTAAATTGAAGAATTTTTGTGTTAAAGACTGTCTTGTTCATCATTATTTCCCACATGGTAGTATAGTGCCCTGTTTAATAGTAATTATATGCAACTAATCACTAAATAAACATTTGATGGACATGCAAACCCTGCTATAATATTTTTATTGAGTTTATACAACTTTGGAATTTAATTTCTTAACATTTCTCTGATTAAAATGCATCGACTACATCTAATATTTCCAATTAATTTTCTTAAGATGTCATCACTAGAATGAGATCTTTAAAGTCAAGAAAGCATAGCTTATATATCTGTTTATATTTAGTTTCCCATTAGCTATTGCATGTCAAATTTCAAAAAAAAAATCCCTTTAGTGGATTAAAACCTCTTTAGTGGATTAAATGTTCTATAGCAGTCATTAAATTTGGGTTTACAGACTCCCTTTAACTGAGACAATATCACATATGCATTTCTTAACAATGGACTGATTTGATTCAATAAGGAAAAAGCAAGCCAAGATTTATTGAGCACCTACTATGTACAATACAAAAAAATAAGTGCCGTGCACTTGTAATCAATACTGACTTGTCTTCTCATTCAATAGTACCTGATCCAGATTCAAAGAATGATACTGTCCATGGATAAGTGTTACTATAGTTTACCTGTTAATCTCATGTTTACCATAACCCATCAAAATATATCAAATACCTGAGAAAAATATTTTTTCCAAATAGAATCTGAGTTTGTACATATGGAATTAAAAGATACTTTTATATCTACTAGCAAAAATTATGCATACTGCAGCCATTTAGTAAACTCATAACAGTTGATGTTTGTATCTTTTATTATACAATATTTTTGGCAAAGCTAATGCTTTTGGAATCCCCTGAATTAGTAAAAGAATAGATAGACTCCTACATCAGGAGAAATGTGGTCTGCAGCTTTGTTCTGATTTCTGTATCTACTGCCAGGTATCCATCACCTGGGGTGGAGTGTTCCTTTGGTAAAATAGATCTCGTTACTTATTCTCAAAAGAATGCTCTGTTTCAGAACAATGCTATTGTTAATAGAACTTTGATTTTAGTGACTGGATGCCAAGAATGTTTTTAAACACTCTGCTATTCTTCCCATCAATTTAGATCAATGAGACATAACGTATGTGAGAAGTTATCTAAATTTTTCAGCAATAAAGCTGAGATGATGAAAGCTTTGCTTCCCCTTAAATAGCATCCAGTATTGGTAACCAACTTGTTTTTGTTCTTTCTTTTTTATTGTTTAAGGCTGGAGCATATTACTCTTGTGATACTTGCCAAAATTCTATGACATCATTGTTTCAGACTCAGCACATGTGTCTTTGATCCCTGCCCAGTAGGTACCTTGGCTACCTGCCAGCTTGGCACTTATTACTATTTGGATTTTTTCATTTGCTTCTGATTCTATCCATGCTGCCATCGTACAGACCCTTAAATAATCATCTTTGGTGACAAAGGGACTCACAAGATAACCTGTTTTAACTGGACCTTCCCCGCCACCTCCCCCACACCCCCAAAGACTTGGCACTTGAGAGGATTGATGTGGTCAGTCTAACTAGTTTTGAGCTAATTGGTCTCTGGAATACAAACCCATCCCCTTTCTGTTTTTGTGAGCTTTTGTTTAGGATATAGGCAAAGCACAACTCTGTTATTTATTGTTGTCATTTTATATGGAGAAGAGAGAGGGAGAAGAGTGGGAGTTGGTATAGAGAGCATATGGCTTCAGCCTAGTTTTCTTTCTTATAGATTACTCAAGATACTAGAA
>NW_017732396.1:96700-99552 GCF_001890085.2 Hipposideros armiger | reverse complement strand
CTCATGCTTAATGGGGCCATGAAATTCTTTGTAGCACTTTTCAGGGTTCAAAACAATGGTTGGTGTATTATAGCACAATGGTAAATATTTGTCAAATGAATGCTAAAACGATGAAAATGAATACACGGTGTCAATAGAGTTTGGTCTTGGTGATGGAAGATGGATATTAGTACTGTCTGTGTCTTACCTTTTCATCTCAGAGAACCTAGCCATGCTTTTATGGGGAGAATAGTTGAAAATGGATTCTGGAGACTGTGAAAAGATAGTACAGTGCTTAGCCAATTGTTTAACATCAAATCTGGCAGAGAGAATCCTGAACAGAACCCCTGTGATTTGAAATATTTGGGTTGCAGTTGAGGCAGATAGATTGTATTTTTGAAAGAGTCCTGTGTTAGACAACAGAAGATTGGAAACCTAGACCTTTTTCTGCTACCACTTTATTCTGTGATTTTGTGCAAGCAATAGCCTGGCTGGATCTTCAATTTTCAGTTTACATATTAGAGATAATGTACCCCTGATAAATTATTAGGATAGCATCAAATATTGTGTGTGTGTGTGTGTGTGTGTGTAAATACAAATGCACACAGTTGAGGTTTAACACTTTACTACCAAATTAAAAAAAAATGTGTGAGTGTACACAAAACGCTTATGTTACCACAGCTCCAATTAAATTAAATACTTTGAGTCTCTATTTTTTTGCTGACACTGGTTTTGCAAAAGATTCCTTTAATAGACCAAGGGGTTAATCATTCTGTGGTTCAAGCTATTTCTAAGTGTCTGTTTTATTTTCTACATCTGTCCCTGTTAAAATGGGTATGATAAAGCTGACTTAATTAGTATATTTTAAAGTTTTGGTCATATTTAACTTTCCTGGTAGAGCAATCCCCTTTTGATCCCCAAATGCTGCTTATGCAGTAGCTAAATTTCTTCAGTAGGACTATCCCATTGCAACAGTAAAATTCCCAAGGACCTAAATTCTAACACAGTATTTCAGATGTATTAGCTTTATAAAAACAAAATTACAGATTATGTGAGATTAAATAGTGTTTTTACATTTTATCCTATCTTTTAAGTTACATTTGCTGTCAACCAAAGTTATGATTCAAACTAGAGTATTTGGTGTTAAAGAATCTCTGGAATCAACCTAAGCGTATTATATTTCTGCTTAAAAATAATCAGAAGATAATGTGACTATATACGAGTACTTTTTAGTTTGCAACTATATAGCTGTTTGTACATTTACTAAATACCTTAGGATGACTGGGGAGGAAGGCGTTCTTGGTTCCTTTTTATCCCCTATTATTTTTCTAATTTTATGGCTTCTTTTGAAATTNTTTACTGTCCTGATTGGAGCCAAGGTTTCCTAATCTAGCATATGGGGAAAGAGAGCACATTACTACACCTAGAGATTTTTAGATTTGCAATAATGGGGGTGTATATTGAGAATTTTCATTTTTATAATGAAAACACTAACTGTTCAAATTTATGCATTTTATGCATTTATGATTAGATTTAACATCAAACTGTACTCTCCAGCCAAGGCACATCTATTTTAACTCCCTTTTATTCCTAAGATTAAACAGTCTTAAGAACTTTGGTGTATATTATTGCTAATGGTTTTGGTATTTACAGGAATTATATTTTAATATTTTTAGATTAGAGCATTTTCCATATGAAATGCATAGAAATAAAACTATCAATACATATTTTCATATTTATAAGATTTTTTTACAAAAAACTGTATTACTATGGTGAATTCATTGGGATATGAAATTTTCTGAAAACCTTTCATATGTAGAAAACTATTAAGCAGTAAAATTTATTTCCAGGTGTTCTTTTTCTTAGTAGCAGAGGATCATACAATATTTGGCTTATCTTAGAGGTAATATGCTTCAAACTTTAGACTTCAATATTAATTGTCAAAATTTTTTCAAGTTTTGAATGATTGACTCCATTATGGTTCCCTTTCTAAAGTTTTGTTGTTCAAATTGGGTCATTTTAAATTCTGTCAAATACCAGGTTCTCTGTTGTAGAATAATAGCAGAGGGAGAAAAATGGTAGCAGGCATTGATGACAACTGTATGCTGCATTTCAACTGTGGTAGGAAAATGATTAACAGTTGAGCTGTGCTGAAAACATATAAGAGATTTAGCCCTATGAATATATTCCTATACAATAGTCACATTCAGATAAATGGTAATTGGAATTTTTAGTGCTTTTGAGTTTTAAAGGTGTCCAATAATTGCATGCGTTTGCTTTGGCAGCTCAGAACATGTTCTCCAAGTTCACTATCATTGGTCAACGCTGTGAGAGGCCTAAGATCCCCTCATTCTCTGTCCTTTTCAGTGCTGTTCCTTTAGGACTGAAGGGTCCACATGATACCTTCCCTATCCTTTGCCTCTTTTTGTCCTTAACCTCTGATTTCCATTGCTAGTGATACTCGCACCACCCTCACAAGTAGTATCGATGGTTTGTTTATTCTGGGTGTTAAATTCCCTCTAAGTATGTTTATACTACATTTTACAAGGTGATCTTTGGGCCCTTTCATCTGGTTGTGCAACTGTGTGTGCATCAGTCAGCTCCTGATTTATATTGGAAGCAGCAACTGGTGGCACTGACCGGTATCCCTGGCCATGCACACTTGGCTGCACGAGACTGTTCTCGATGAATACGGCTATTCAGTTGCAGGCTGCTGAATCCACTCGGAAGAGTTTTAGAAGGAGGGGGCCTATTCCAGGACCATAGATAGTCCCAAGCTCCTCCCCACCAAGATTATTCCCATTCCAATATCCTAAGAATTCTTTTAGATTTTTCAGTTCAAATGAATTGAGCTTTTAGTGCTTCACTAAAGT
>NW_017732396.1:92766-94345 GCF_001890085.2 Hipposideros armiger | reverse complement strand
CCCCAACTGTTTGCCTAGGAAACTCCTGTTTATCTTCAAACACAGCTTAAATATCACTTCTTTAGACCAACTTTTTTTTTTATCCCTCCAGAGTTACTGCCCTGTTTCTGTGCCATTTTATACACAAATCTGCTTTATACCCAATTTTCTTGAATTGTAATTTTTTATGTTTTGTTCCATTTAAACTTACAGCAAAGCAGCATTGACACCTGACACTTGACTCTGAAATGTATCTTCTCTCTTGGCTTCTGCTTAATACCCATAATGCTTTAAGCCCTGCCTTTCTGGTTCTTCAGCCTGGAACCAAACTGGCTCAGTAGCCTGTATCTGCCTAAATCTTCAGGCACCGCGTGACTTCTTATCGACACTCAGAGTCTCAGTTACTATTTGCATATCGGTGTCTTCCAGATTTATATTCCCATCTCTCTCGTAAGCTCCCATCCAGAAGCTCAGCTACTTACTTGGCATTTTCACTTGGCTATCTCAAAAGCAATTCAAACACAATACTTCCAAAATTGGAGCCATGTTCTCCCCCTTATAACCCCAGATCTTTCCCACTATTTCCTATACAGGGAACGCCATCACAGTTCATTCAGACCTGCAAGCCACAAGCCAAGAGCTCCTTTTCATTTCCCCACAACCAAATGATGGTGAAGTCCTGCATTTTAACTCTTGAATTTCTCTCAAATCCATTTATTTTTTCCAACTTTGCTGCTACTATCCATTTTAAAATGGCATTAAGTCTCATATGGATGCCTAGTCTATTGCAATCCTTCTTCAACCCACTGTCTATAGCTAGTTGGGAGATGTTCTCTGTTTCAAACAGAATCATGCTCTTCCCCTGTTTCACAACCTTCTATAAATTCCCATTGCCTTTAGGAATGAACACCAACGCTTTTAACATGTTTTCTGAAGCTTCCATTGGTCTTTTCATTGCATCTCACTGCAACATCCTCTTAAGCTATTCTCTCTTATTCTTGCCACAGTGGCTTTAATTAAGTTCTCTAGTAATGTTTCCTCTGGAAACACAGTCCTTGCTTGTTTTCCCCTCTGCTAGGAAGATTCTTTTCAGTTAATGAAGTTCTATCCACCCTTCAGATTTCAAGTCAAATGTTCATTCTCATGAAATATTTTTCAGACTCTCGTGGCAAGCAGCCTTGTTATCATAGATTGCACAGTGCATTGATCATTATATATAATATAAATTATATATTTATTTTTGTGATGATTTGATATTTAATTCCCCAGCAGACTCTAAGTATTATACAAGGGAAAAAAATCCACCATAGGATCCTGGGTATGTAGTCGAATGTCTGGTTAGTTTATGATAAACAATAAATACTTGTTGAATAAATGAATGAATGAATGTTTACCTTTCTAGGCTTTAAGCAGCTCATGCTTAATGGGGCCATGAAATTCTTTGTAGCACTTTTCAGGGTTCAAAACAATGGTTGGTGTATTATAGCACAATGGTAAATATTTGTCAAATGAATGCTAAAACGATGAAAATGAATACACGGTGTCAATAGAGTTTGGTCTTGGTGATGGAAGATGGATATTAGTACTGTCTGTGTCTTAC
>NW_017732396.1:0-90446 GCF_001890085.2 Hipposideros armiger | reverse complement strand
AATCAATTTTGTGTGATATAAGTATTGCTACCCCAGCTTTTTGTTTGTTTGTTTCCATTTTCATGAAATAACTTTTTTTCATGCCTTTACTGTCAGTCTGTGTGTCTTTCAATCTGAAGTGAGTCTCTTGTAGGCAGCATATATAAGTGTTTTGTTTTCTTATCCATTCAGGCCCCCTGTCTTTTGATTGGAGCATTTAATCCGTTTACTGTTAAAGTAATTGATAGATATGTAGTTACTGCCATTTTATTCATATTTTTTAAGCCTTTTTTTTTTCTCTTTGTTAAAGAAGTCCGTTATCATTTCTTGTATTACTGGATTGGTGGTGATGAACTCCTTTAACTTTTTCTTGTCTTGGAAACTCTTTATCTGTTCTTCAATTCTAAATGATAGCTTTGCTGGGTAAAATAATCTTGGTTGTAGGTCCTTGCTTTTTATCACATTGAATATTTTGTTCCAGTCCTTTCTGGCCTCTAGAGTTTCTGTTGAGAAATCAGCTGACAGCCTGACAGTCTGATTACCTACAAGGAATCTCCCTTGTAGGTAGCTAACTGCTTTTCTCTTTCTGCTTTTGATATTCTTTCTTTGTCTTTAACCTTTGGTATTTTAATTTTGATGCGTCTTGATGTGGACATCTTTGGGTTCATGATGTTTGGGATTCTCTGTGCTTCCTGAGCTTGTATATCTATTTCCTTTGCCAGGCGAGGGAAGTTTTCCATCATTACTTGTTTAAATATGTTTTTAGTTCCTTATCTGTCTCTTCCCCTTCTGGTACCACTATGGTGCAAATGTTGGTACACTTGATGTTGTCTCAAAGACACCTTTAACTATCCTCATTTTTTTTCTTTTTTTCTTTTTTCTGTTCTGATTGGGTGCTTTCTGATACCTTATCTTCCAAATTGCTCATTCAGTTCTCTGCTTTGTCTAATCTGCTATTGGTTCCCTCTAATGTATTCTTTATTTCAGTCATTGTTTTCATTTATGACTAGTTCTTTTTTATGTTTTCTATCTCTTTGTTGAAGTTCTCCCTGAGATCATTGAGCATCCTCATAACAGTGTTTTGAACTCTGCATCCGGTAGATCACTTGTCTCCATTTTGTTTAGTTCTTTTTCTGAAAGTTTGTTCTGTTCCTTCATTTGGGACATGTTTCTTTGTTCCCCCATTTTAGCTGCCTCCCTATGTTTGTTTCTATGTATTAGGTAGGGCTGTGATATCTCCTGATTACAGTTTAGAGTGGCCTTATATAGTAGGTGTCCTGTTGGACCCAGTGGTAGAATCTGTCTGGTCACCTGAGCTGGGTGTCCCTTGTGTAGGCTATATGTGGCCTCCTGTTGTAGTTGAGCCTTAGTTGCTGTTTGCAAGTCAGTGGGAGGGATTGACCCTCAGGATGATTGGTTGTGACTACAGTGGAGGAGCTGTTGTGCAGAGGCTGACACTATGGAGCAGGATTTGCTTTAGCAAGACTCTGGTGCATGCCTAGTCTGCCCGTTGGATGCGTTGTTTGTGGATTTGGTTTGGTGGTGCTCTGGTGTGGTCTGAAGTTGGCCACCAGGTGTGTTGGTTCTAAGGCCTCTTAGGAGGGGCTCTGGTGCAGGCCAAGTTCAGCCATGGCCTGTGCCCTGCCTGGGGCCACTTGGTATGAACTACAAAGAGATCTGCAGATGCTCACCACTTGTGCAGAGCTTGGAGGTGTCTGAGAGAGGCTGAGCTGTGAACCATGGCCGGCTGCTATTAGTACAGGTTCAGGACTGCTTAGCAAGTGGTACGGGACATGTCAAGGTCAGGTGCTGCTTGCTTGGGTCTTGCAAACCTTTGAGAGAATTTAAGAAAGTCCACAGCATAAACCAAGACAGGCCGTTTGTATGGAAGAGACACAGGAAGCTGCCTGGTTGGGCCCACATGTTGGGTGGGGAGGTGTTTCAGGGAATCACCTTGTGGGCTGAACAATGTTATCCAGGTTAATGGAGACTCAGATATGGTGGCCCCTTGCATCTGCATACTGGGTGGGGTTGAATGCTCAACAAAGGAACCATGGTGCCTGTCAGCACTTCTGTCTGGGAGAGAGCCGCCACTCCAGCCCTTGCCCTGAAGCCAGACAATTCAGTTTCTTCCACCATCGACCTGGCACTTTTCCAGCTGCTGACCCAGTGCTGGAGCTCAGAGCAAGTTAGTCTGTCAGGAAGTCTGTGTGTGGTCCCTTTAAGAGGAGCACCTGGGACTCTAGCCACCCTCTTTCTCAGTCAGCCACAATCCCCATTGGTTTTCACAGCCAGAAGTTACAGGTACCTCTCTTCCCAGCACTGGAGCTCTGGACTGAGGAGCCTGGTGTAGGCCTGGGACCCCTCACTCCTCAAGGGGAAACGCTGCAGCCAAGATATTCCTCCCAATTTTTAACTGCTACACACAAGTGTAGGGCGAGCCTGTTCTGTGTTCCTCACCTCCTGCCAGTTTCTATGTGGCTTCTTCTGTATATCTTTATATAAGACTTTGTTTCAGCTAGACTTTAGATGATTCTCAATGATGGTTGCTCTGCACTTTAGTTGTAATTTTGATGTGGTTGTCAGAGAAGGGAAGCATAGCATTTACGTACCCTTTCGTCTTGAATTTTAGTCTTTTAAAAAGTAATTGCCTTAGACAATAGATGTCAATTTCTCTGTTATTTTTCTTTAAATGTGTTTCTTATAAGCTACTTATCTGATTGTCTGAATCCTTAATTAGGTGAATTTAACTTTATGTGTGATGTGATTATTTATGTTTATCCTATTTTATGCCATATTTATCAGCTTCATCACTTTATGTTTCTTATATTTGAGGTTGTTTATACATGTTGGTATTCTTATTGTATATTTAAATCAATAGTATTGTTTGGAACAAAACATGTATTTCACAGAATGAACTTCTTCATCTTGAGAAAAGTTTGTTTCATTATTATGATACCATAGTTTCTCAAATAGCGTGTTACCAGGTACATTGCCATTCTCAAGACCCTCTTTCTTGACATAAGATATCTGACAGATGAAGTGAAAGCACATTTCCAAAGACTTGTAATACTGATAAAGCCAAATATTTTAGTCATGGGCACAACAGAGTTAGAAAGTTGAAAATGTAGATATTTGTGGTCAGAGGCTAAATACGTAAGCAGTCACACAGAATAATAAGTCCTTTGTATGACCATGTGAATTAATGTCTGGAACGGAATAAAATTCCAGTGAATTTTACTGGAAATCAAATATCGGATGGAAGGTTCACCAGGACACTGAAAACTCTGCAGAATAGTGTCAACATTTTGGATGAAGGGAAAAATGGCGAGCTAACTTCTAATGGCATTGGTATATAAGGGAGATACGAGTCCTCAAGCAGGGATAAAAGACAGTATGACCAAATTACATGGATCTCAAAGGAGCAGTTTTTATTCAAGTAAGAAGGATTGAGGCAGCCGGTTAGCTCAGGCTCATAACACCGAGGTTGCTGGTTCAATTCCCACATGGGCTAGTGAGCTGTACCCTCCTCAACTAGATTGAAGACAGCTACTTGACTTGGAACTGATGGGTCCTGGAAAAACATACTCTTCCCCAATAAAATTTCTTTTAAAAAAGAAGAAGGATTAACAGTCTTAAAGAAGTGATGGAAACTATATGTGCCATCCATTCTTCCACTCACTAAACAAGGCATAGGAAACTAGGCAGCCTCTACATGAGCAGGTTACAGATCAGGTACTTTTCATAAAGATGATCAAGGCTTTAGCTAAGGCCATAAGATGGTTGGGATGTTCAGTAAAGAGGCTGCGAATGCGGCGGGGCTTGTTATGGTAGAGCTGAGCTTCACGCTGGAAAAATAAAGAGATTTGAGTCTTACCATAATGCGACGAGCAGAGAACTACATGGGGTTCTACAGAAGAAGTAGATGATTGTTGGGAATAATCTACTGAGAAATGACTAAAGAGAACGGAACTATGAAATAAGGTGGACGAGCAGGTGAACGATCCTTGACAGCTTGTGATGGATGTAGGTCTTAGCATCAGCCAACTCCTGGATTCATTACATTCTAAAGTCATGGAGACTTGAGATTGTGATTTGATCAGACTTTATTTAGATTTTTAATTTGAATTGACTTATATGTTCTTTTGAAGGAAAAAAAAAAGTTTTTGTTAAGGCGTTTCACATATTGATTTCCTGAAATACCTGGCTCCTGAATGCTGAGACAAGGGGCGGAAACCCTGAGGGTTATGGGTTGGTCTCTGTGACACTGGGAAGTATGCTCCGTGGTATTTTATAAGAGATGCAGCCCTTTTTATATCTTTCTCATATTTTATTTTTTGATCAATTGAATGTTATTTTGTAGGTGTTCTTTATATAGCTACTTTTATAGAGCTACCACTATTTTATATAGCTACCACTATTAAGTGTTCAATATGTACCAGGCACTGCCTTAACTACTTTGTATGCAATAACTCCTTTAATCCTCACAGCAGTCCATTATATAGATTTGAGTAATTGAAAGGCAGAAAGGTTAAATAACTTGTTCATGGTCAACAACTAGTGAATAACAGAGCTAGGAATTTAATTTAGGCAGTTCTAGTTCCAGAGCCCCCCAGTATCACTGCTCTACCAGTGCTTCCTAACATTTTCTAGTGATAGGAATCACTTGAGGTGTTTATGGAATGCACTGGGCATTCCGATTCAGTAGCTCTGAGTTGCTGCCTATCTGTCATTGTTTTTACTTCACCTCATTTTAGAAAACACAGGGCTGGGTGATGCTGCCACCCTCCTATCCCTGTATCTGCTGTCAGAGGGCCTGCTGTCATATCATGTTTCCTCTAAACTGTCTTTCCAGAGCTCCTGGCTCCTGCCCATGAAACACTCCTGTGAGTTTCAACTTCCCTTCTATCCTCTTTGAGGTTGAGACTAGAGTTCTGCCTGGAATAGAGTTGCATTGGATACAAAAGGAAAAACAACTTGGTTTCCAATAAATTTCCTGTTCCCTTCAATCTCCAATACTTTCTGTCCTTGGATTTCTGTTGGCTCCTATATTCCTTGCTTTCTCTTACTCCAGCTGGCTTTCACATCCTTCCCTCCCCGACCCTGTGTTCTTGTTTTTTTCATTAGCTCTGAACTTCTCCAAGTCTTCTGGCTTTCTTTATGCTTATTCACTCTGTGCTGTAACTTTCCCTGACCCTTTCTTCTCTCCTCGTCTGTTCCTTTCCAAGTTTAGCTTTTATTTTTGTTTTGCTTTACTTCCCCTGATCAACCAAGGGGCTAGACTGCAGACCCATAACTTTATGGGTCACTCTTATATAACAGATAGTATTTAAAAGAGATGAAGCAAAATCATATATTGGATAATATCATTTTAATAGAAATTCTGATTTGAAAGTGATGGCCCAGCCTGCTTGTAGCCCTAATACTAAAAGCAACAAATAGAATTCCAGTTTCCTCCTGCTGATCTATTATGAGTTTAAATAGGAGATGCAAATTAACTACTCTACAGGTGAGCTGGATTTAACCTTTGCAAATGTTTTGTTTGGCTGAGGCTGCACTTAAAAAATGAAGTACATATGATTGCCTTTAACAGGACTAGCTCTCTTTATTCACATACCTACCTGCCTTGGACATCCAGGTTATCTTCTTGAGCCTGTGAATATTTCACTTCATGATCCATGACGGTCAAAGACATGGGGATACTTTAATGGGACCATCCAGAACATTTGTGAACATGGGCATATTTTGCAACAGTGTAGAGCCTAATCATAATCATTCAGCAGGCAGGAAGTTGTCTTTAAATTCCCAGAGTGTGCCATCTTCTCTTTTGGACAGTCTTTCTTTCTGAATGATAAGAATTCATTCCCAAATGAACAGGAGAATTTCTTCTCCCGGATCTAACCATCTTGATGAGCTATTTTGTTGTTGTTGTTGTTTTCTTACAGAATATAATATTGGCATGGCTTGTTCCCAAAACATTTATTCTAAAATCAGACTTTATATAAAGAATTTTACATGAAGATAATTTAAAACATTAGTTTATAGACATTTATATTTTAAAACTTTTTTTCATATAATTTATGTGAAAGCCAGGTAATAACAATAATGGAAAAGTTCTCAGAAAAATATAAAATACACACAAAAGCTGTTGTTTCTAGGCAGTGGTTCAGGGAGCAGAGCTGTGAGTTCCAAACACCCTTTGTGTTAGGAGCTGCTATTTCCTTCCCTGGTATGGAGGGAGAAAGAGCTGTGCTCTGGCTGTCTTGATACTTGCAAGGTGGAGATGACCACGATGGGGAAGGAGGGACAAAGTATTACGGGAGATAGAACCAGTAGAGCTTCAGTCCCAAAGGTACTATTCAGGCCACATTTTCATTCTTCGTTGTCATGTCCTCTGAAAGCTCATTTCTTCATTCTGTTTTTTATTTGCAGCACTTTTTTCCCCCTGAAATCCTTTCTTGCAATTCAATTAAAAACACTAGCTTGTAAAATTGGTCTAGTACAGTGTAGGGGGTGTTTGTGAATGATAAAATAGTCTTTGTGTTGGAGGTAGATTTGAGGTCAAGTGGGACTTAGAGAGAAAGCATTCCTGGTCAGAATAAGATTATTGAAGGTTTATAGGTAGAATTAATATAGTGAAATCATGAAGCATGGTTTATTTAATTATAAATATATATGTGTATGAATATATACATATCAATCTATATCTGTATCTACCTCTTTCTATATACCTATCTATCTCTGTCTCTATTTGTTACACTTGTAAGCTGTTGTCTCTTACATGAAAACAAAAATATTTTAAAGTCCTCTAATCTTAAAAATTGCCTTTTTCATATTTGGTTTGAAGCTGCTTGCTCATTTTTTACAAATGGTGAAACTTGTAAGCATTTCTCTTATGCCCTTCTCTTCCTCCCCACCAACCCCAGTTCTCATGTAGCGGTTTGTGGACCCATTTTTGTTTTTTGCATTAAAGTAGAGTTCCCTACCAAATATGGTTGAATAGATTGAAATATCTTTTTAGTAAGTATATAATATTTGCAGTGCAAGATTGAGGTCTTCACAAAGGATGAAACTATTTTATTTACTGTTCTGTTATCCAGAAGACCTAAATACTTAGTTCCTCTTTAAATGTTTATAGAACTGAATACTTCGTATATGTCAAACATCTGTAGTATACACTTCACGTGCCTTTCCCCAAATTAACTGACTTTGAGTAGCAAAAATATGTACTTAATTTATCAAAGATATTTTTTATAAACTAGAATTAGTGGTATTAGCTGCTATACATGATTTTTCACCTTGGACTATACTGCATATTTTTAAATCCTGGTGCTAATAATTTGGAAGTTTGAAAACCTATATTTTTCTTTCTTGGCTCTCATTGTAAAGCTTGGAGAAAGTAGAATCTAGTTTTTCATTCACTCTCCAAATGTGTTTTTATTGAGCTAATTCACAGAGGGTATAATATGCATCTACTCGTGATTCCATTTTACAGAAGTAGTAGAAACATGGAGGGGTATAATGATCCCCTCAGGGTGAGGCAGCTTCTCTGTTGCAGAATCTAAGCTGTGGTCTCTGGTTTGGGATTCAGTGTTTGGCCTGAATATCCCACTGATAGTAAGTGCATCAAATGTCACCTTATGCTTTTAACTTTCCAAGTCACGCTTCCTTGCATTTGTGCAGCCAGGAAATGCAGATGGCAGGAAACTTCAACTGCACGAAAATGCCTTCAATATACGTTGCACTCTATGAAATCAGCATTTCATAAAGTCTTTTTGGTGAACCTTATTAACAAGCAATGGGGTCTAGGAAGCTTGGCAAACAAGGAGGCAGGAAACCCCAAAGAGAACGTGTCTGTCAGACATCTTTCCTTCTGGGGTTTCCTTCCAAATGTTTTTGGATCTTGAAGGAAACGGAGTGGCTCCCTGCCACCACTTTCATACATCTGTAACCCACTGGGTGTACAGAGTCTGGCATTCACTTTTGAAATTCTTTCCTCAATCTGTATTTATTTCACTGTGAAATAGAAGCCGATCATAGGTTAATGTTTAAGTCAAAATATGAATCTTATTTTAGTTAGACACAATTTCTACGTTTTGAGAATTTTGATTTAAGGGCTGAGAGGTCTGCTTTTTTTAAACGCTGTGGCACAGTTCAAACCCTGCCTTTTACAGAAAGCTGTGGACCTGGTCAAACATGAAAGCTGAGGGCAATTTTGAGCTCTGTTTGCCTAGGTTTTAGGACTGTGCTTGAAAGACAGTTTGTGAGACCCGTGGAGAAACAGATGTAGTTATTCAGAGCTTCGTTTATAAATGTCTGCTATCACTTAGTCCCCATGCCCTATCACAAGATTTTCATGTTTAATTTACTATAATTGTGCTGAATGTGCGCTCTAGAAAATATTGAGAGGAAAACTTGAGCTAAAGGAGATGAAACATAAGTCTGCAAAAATACTCATCTCTGAGAGCTGGATCTCTTAAATCCCTTTGCCCTTTGAAGAATGTATACAGGCGTTGACCTTTTGATGGAAAAGATAGTGATACCTTGTGAAATAAAATGTCAATCTTTTGTCTCAATCAAAAAGTGTTATTTAGGGGCATTAGTGTTATTTTGGCATATTTGCTCTGTCTGATTGCCTGGGACAAATGAAAGAACATGTGATGCAAAATGCTACATTAACTGTTAATACAGCATCATCAATAAGAGCTTAGGAAGGAAACTGTATAGTATAATAATAATAATAATAATAGTATCTACCACTCTTTATCAGATAGCAAGCTTAGTCCAGTGACTTTGTTGAAGGTTTTAGCTTTGCATAACTTCTGAACTCTTATAGTTCTGTAAAGACGATCCTATGTTTCTCACTTTTAATATGAGGAAAGGGAGGCTCGGAGAGTTGATAAAACTCTCTCTAGGCCATATACCTCGTAGAGATGCTGGATTTGAACCTGTATCAGGTTCCAAAACCTATATTTCTTCCCCTACATCATGTCAGCCTGTTGACCAGGAGGAACTTCAATTATAAGAAAATTATGTTGTACTTATTTAATATAATTTTCTCATTTAACATATTAGTAAACTTCTAGATTTATCTCTATAAGTAAGTACACTGCAGTTAGTTACAAATGACTTAGGATAATACAGTTCAGCTTCCATCATTAGTTCACTTTGAGACCCAACATTTAAAATCTGAGGTGGATGAAACTGAATGAATCGCTCTTATTTCAGAGACAGGTTACTCAGGCTCTGCAATGACCTCATAGCTTTCTGTTACCTTTCACAACCTTCTCCTTGTACTCTATACCTTCCACCTGCCCTTCTGTTTCCCCTATACTCAGGTAGATATTTTTTATGGGATATTTTTGAGCTATACATCTTTCCTTAGTTTTTCAGTAAGTAGCCCAAACCCAAGCAAATACAGTTGACCCAAAGTCATATCCAAAAGTCATGTTTATATAATACAATATACTTCAGATGCATACCAAGTATCATATATGTAGACTTCATACGTATACATATTGAAAGTTTCTGGATATCTTGAAAAAAGTCAGTTTACTTCAACCATTACACTTTTATTCTCTTTTCTAAGTGCCCATCCAAAACCACAGTGTGTAAAGTAAAACCACACTATAATATAATAAATGGAATTTAAAAAAAAACAAAAGACCAAAAAAACAGTGACCTAAAATGTGCTGAAGTGCTGTTGTGAAGTTAATAAAAATCTTTATTAATAAGACATAGGTTGTTAGAAGCATAAAAACAATAATTTTCTATTATGCTTTTAGGGACTAAAAACACAAAAGTAAAGAAAATGAAACCAATCATATACAATTGGCCTTAGAATGAAAGCGATAATGCATAAGAAAGGAAAAATAATGACAAAGCAGTTGTCCTGGCACCCACAGTGCTCGCCCAAGAGAAAAACTTCAGAATCCTTCCACTTGAGAAACAAAGGGCTCAGGAACCACAGCCAGCCACGTTATGATTGATCATTTGAGTTGAATGTACAGTATCCTCCCCAATGCAATTCCGTGTAGCTTTGCCGTCCTTCCATTTCTGCTCAGCGTTTCTAAAACCTGTGCTCCACGTGCAGGATGGTGAGGTGGCCAGGAGTTTTCTAGGGCCTGTATGAGGAGCTTCTCATCTCTCCGCCCCAGGGCAGCCAGCTTGGTGCAGAGCGAGCATCGGGCTTTGATGCTGCACTGTCCGCCTCTGAAGAAGCCACGAGCCCATGATATTTGACAGCACCTTCCCCTCCTTTTACTAAAAGCAAGATCAAGAGAAGACCACCAACTTCTCCTCAGACTGTTGACAAAAAAAGGGATCCCTGTCATTAACTTTGTATGAATTCCTGTTTACCTAGTTTTGATGATGCCACACATAAAACGAGGTATCAGGTTATTTAATTACTCAAACTCCATGTAATAACTTTCATCTGTTTTCAGATTCATAGTGTAGTTGGAGACATTTTCTATTAAGCTGTATGATAGTAGAAAGTGAAAGCTGAAAACTCTTTTAGAAAATCTCGAATAGTTAAATGGCGTGAGACATGCTATAAAATGATTAATTTCCAGGAAGGAAAAACAAGTATGAAAAATTAAATTTGTGCATAATCACTAGTAAAGTGTATAATTTTCATGTATTATAGAAGTCACCAGAATTGAAAACCAGAAAAATTGAGCATATTCTTATATAGTTTTGCTATTTGTATTACTTTTGTGGCAGAGCATAATTATATTTGGTCTTTAGGGTGCGTGTTTTATTTTTTGCATTTTGGCTTTAACATCCCTTCCAGCACACATCAATACTTTCCTAGAATACTGTTTTATTTATTTGGTATAATCAACTCAAAATTTGAATACTTTACACATGTTGATAAATTTTAGTTGCTCTAATTTTCATGAGGACAAATATTTATAGCTCATGAACCTAGTCTTGTAAATATATTTAGTTATCAACGGGTGTATGCATATATACATACCCACTGAAAATGACAGTATTCATAACGAACCATTTGTGAGTGTATGAATGGAAGTCTTCATGTATGTAGATTTATCTCTATGAATATATGTGAGTACATATTTATTGCTGTTGGGTAAAAAATGATATATCAAAGTATATTTTTGGAGTTAGAATACTCAGGGGGAAATGATGAGATGGCCAAAGAGTAATTAGGACCTGGAGCAGTTGAGGACATTGTGTATGAGATTGACATAATAAGAGCTAAGAAGGACCACTGAAAAGTAGACACAGGGAAAAAGGCATTGGTTAGGATGGCCTTCCACAATACTGGATGTATTTGTCCCATCTGCCTTGTAGTTAATTGCTTAGCATGTTCTGCTGTCATTTTTGAGTATCCTTGACACTTCAATATATTATCTCAAATAAGCTTTCAAATGATTGTTGTAAGTTATTAGGTTTGTTAGTACATGATTTTGTATAGTAAAGATCTACTCTCAACTGTCGCTAGACCAAACCTGCGTAAGTTCAAGCATAAAAGGAGGCTCCTAGAGGGAAGGTGGCCTCGTGGTGGGCCAGCAGATCCCGAGGCCTTTCTCGAAAAACTGTCTCTCATTCTCTTAAGCTATTCAGCATTATTTTAGTGACTACGTGTGTGTTTCTTTTAGCACACTCTAATATATATAGATTTCCCTAATGCTGATATTTCTAAAACACTATTGGAAATTTTAAAAAGGGATAGAAAAATGTTTAAATGACTTGTCAACTTTGCAATAAGATTTTGTAGAACTGTTTAAGTGTCTAATGTTATTGTTTTAAGATTTTATCCATTATTTAGTGTATGCTGAGAAGACCAATTTGGAATGGCCCAAGTGAAGAAATAGAAATCATTTACACTTAGACATAAAATAGTGGCATTTGAAAGGAAGGAGTTAGAAAGCTATGAAATTACAATGGATGTTACTATAAACATTTTAGTTTTTACATTTTGTTGATAGAGGGAATTCATCGATTTTTTTGGTTGATGCTGATGTACTATTACTAAAGCATAATCATACGATTATTTTTAAAGTTGGTTTAAGCTAGACCCATCCTTCGATCAGCATCATTAGCATCTATGAGCTGGTTAGAAATGCAAATTCATGGACCCAACCTAACCTAATCAATCATAATCTCTGGATATGGTCCCAATATATAGTCCCCTATTTTATCAAGCTCTACAGGAGCTTCATATGCACATTAAAGTTTCAGAAATACTGATCTAAAGGGATCGTCCCGGACTAAAGGCCATTGTTATCTACACAGGAAACAGCTTGGAATTAGGAGCTTGGGTTTTGTCTGTTTTATAGTGTAGGGACCTTCTTTCCTTATATCTAAAAAAGAAACTACATTAACTAAGATTGTAGGACAAATAAGATCAAAGTTTTAAAAATGACTTTTATGAGATAATACTGCTTAGTTATATTTATAGTTGTTATTAATAGGAGTCTCAATGAATAATTTTCATAACCATTATACACTATTAGTTTGGAATAAGCAGTTTGTTGGGATATTTTCATTTATTAGATAAATTAAATAATGCTGCTGAAATGAACTATTTATACACAGAATAAAATTAAACTTTATTGAGCAACCTGATGAATTTTTTTATAGATTAGGTTTCCAAATAGAATCTTAGTTTATTTAGCTGGAAGGCATAAAGACTAATTAGTTATTACATATAAGTGTTCATTAACTATTCCTGAGGGTCATTGAAAACCAGCCACTATTTAGTTTTTAATAGAAATTGAAAAGAAGCATTGATTTATTGCCTAAAATGGCCGGTAAAGGTTGCATCCAACTTGAGCAGAGCTGTGCTAAAATTTTTTTCTTTGTTTTGATGTTTCAGTCTGCAGATGTTAGCTGTTTTTGTGAGGAAATAATGGTGTTAGCTATGAGTTTTCTTGGAAAGAAAGAGCTTAAAAGCTTTGGAGTGCTGGACTCATAGTCTGCACAGCCAGATGAACACGGATGGAATGTTAGGTGACGTCCCTGGGGAGTCATTCCACAGCAGCATCTGGAAGGAAACAATAAGTGACTGGAGGGCGTACTTTTCAGGCAAATGATTAAGAGGTGATTAAATGAAGGTGTTAGGATGCGAGGGAGAAAAGGAAGCACTGAAGGTGTATATATAATATGGGACGGAGGGATTATGGAAAAGACTTAACAGAATGAACCGTAGATCACAGCTGAACTTATAAAAAGCTGGAACTGGAATGTAGACAGAGCAGCTTATAGGTATCACATGAAATAGAGCATGGGATTCCTGTAATACACAACATACTGGGGCATTTATTTTTGGGGGGTGTGGAACGCTGAAGGACAATGATGATGTCTAGTTATTCAGAGCCACTGGAAATCATTTCTTAGAGTTGGAAAGACATCCTGCTGTTACACCTTTCTGGTCTTACTTCGATTATATTGGCCCTCCTTTCAAGTCCTAAGAAAGCTCTGGGCTTTGCAACTAGGAATCCAAGCCTTTGATCAAGTAAGTAGTGTTACTTTAGCAGTTTCATAGTAAGTCATAATTCATAGAGACTGTGTTGTTTTAAATTGCTTTACATAAAACTGTCTTTCTGTCCATTTCTCTTGCCTACTGACAGTTCCCTACTCCTAATTGTGAATGAATGAATTAATCAATCAATCTGTTGGTTTTAGATGATATGGGATGAAAACTAGTTTATTTTCTTTCCCAGAGGCTCATGTTTACCCATAAAAACAAAATCAGGTGTCTTTTGCATACCAGCTTTTCTTCTTGATGCCAGATATATGAGCATCTGGGAAAGTGAGACATTAGAAGGATCAGGCAGCCTTATGAGGGCGAATGCCCTACTCTAGCCCCAGTCACTCTTCCCAGCAGTCACTTGAAGGTTTTTTCATCTTAATGGATGGAAATTCTGCAAACATAAGGCTGAATCTCTATTCAGGGCTCAAAATCTAAGAATTTGATTTTACCAGCCAGTATACTTAAATGATGTAACAAACAACTCCACCTTTTCTGTGGCATAAAATAATCACAGATGATTTCTTGCTGGAGTCCAGTGTAGACGACTTAGTTATTCCGGGACCATGTGGTCACTTAAGGACCCAGACCCCTCTTTCTTGGCACCTTGCCCTCTGCTAGGTCCTTTACATTTAGGTGGAGGGTGGGGAAAGAGCCCGTAAGACAGAGACATGTACTTCTAATCATCTCACTCCAGAAATAACACGTTTACTTCACACCATTGTCCAGAACTCACCTGAATTATCAGACTTAGGTATGAAGGTGGCAGGGATGTGTACACTGCACTCTGTACCTTACAGACTTAACCTTTCCTGCCTCATCTCTCAGCAGGCTTTTTTTCTGGATTATAAGAAAATGTAAAACTAATTAAGCACATTCAAGGACAAACTGGGCAAATTAAACACAGGGTTGTGTATGTAGTATTTGGTCCACAATAAAACTTTGGAACAAAAAGTTCCATTTAATTCTATTTAAATATCTCTTTCGCATCTCCTCCTGCACAGCCTTGGTGCACGTCTGGCTCTTTCGACTGCCATTCACTTAGGATGATCATTTCATCCACTGGCTCTAAGAAGGGAAAAACAAAGGAATTCTAGGTTGCTAAAATGTGCCTTAGGGTTGGTTCCACAGGTAGCTGAAAGGTATCGGGATGCCTGCCTGCTCCAAGTCGGTTCTGTGCCACTTCTGGGTGAAGGTAGCACGTAGATAGCCAAGGTCATAGTTCTGACAGATTATGGACAAGATCAGGCAAATGTTGGCAAGATTTGGGAAGGAGCAGCGGTTGGGATCCTTCAGAAGATGGTGGACCCATTGAAGGATAGAAAGAACATTGTCAAGAAGAGTCAAAAAGCAGCTTGGCGGAAGCAGGGTTAAAAACAAGGCTCTTTTTTCATGTGTCCTGGAGCTAACCCTCATTTTCAGAGAAATGTTCTACAGGAACATAGAATCTGGAAAAGGCCCAGTCTCCGAGGTGGTCCACATAGTGAGAGATGAAGGGGTCCTGGGAGGGGTGGCTTTGCCTTTGTGATCATTCTTGGTCATCACAGTCACATGGAGGGACTGTGAAACTTTTATAAAGGATAGGGACAGGGGACCTCGTTTCATCACTGTGAAAGTGCTGCCTTCTGGTTGGGGTAGGAGGGACGTATGTTGTAATTAAGTCTGTATTTCTTCAAAGTACATTTATATAAGAAATTTCAGTGAGATGATCATATAACTTATGGTCCAAACATGGGCATTTTAAGAGTAAAAGGGGATAGCATTAATTACCCAAGGACAACAGGTATAAACCAGGACCGCCTCAAAAAAAAAAAAAGGGGGGGGCTGTATGGCCAACGTTTATTTTAAGACAGTGATGTTGCATTCATCTAACAACATCCCTTCAAAGTATTTAATAGCCCTCACTTTAAGAAAATTTCATCCTAGGTCTGGCCAAGTGGCTCAGTTGGTTAAGAGCTGGCTCAAGAGTGTGAGCTCTGAGCCACAGGGTCTCCGGTTCAATTCCTGGCCTGAGCTGAGCTGCTGCTGAGCTGCCAACAGGTGGCAGGATGGCTCAGCTAAAAATAAAATAAAATAAATAAAATTTCATCCTTATACTCAACCTACCATTTCAATTAATTTCTTTGTTAAATAAAAATTGACAGAAACACTCATCTTTGTAGGGTAACCCTTTACATACGAGTATTCAGTTCTAAAATTTCCCATTAGCTCTCTATATTCAAGGCTAACTATTTTCAGCACTTGTTACCTTCTCTGACTGTTGCTATAAGCTGCTACTTTAATCACTTTGTGTGCCTTTTCTAAGTTGTCACTTTAAATGGAGCCTGAAGCAGAACTGTGTTCTCACTTAGATTCCCACTAAATCCCGAGTAAGGCAGTAGTATTTTAGACGGATACCAACAGGTTAAACTTTCATCTTAGTATCCTGCTGCTCACTTGTTCAGCTTGAGAATAGAAGGTTGTGGCATGAATGAGGCAGAGTCTTCGAGTACATGAAGCACTTTTAAGTACAGTATGGGTAATAGCCATACTCTATTTATGTGACAAAATGTATTGAGTCACCCTGTACTCCCTGGTATATGGAGAACATTGAAACAGGGCTAGATGTTGGCTTACATGGAGTGAACAAATACACACATCATGTGATCTAAGAAGGATCAGAAATTCCGGGGCCCCAGACCACTTCTCACCAGACTGCTCACATTCCCAACATTAGAGACACCTCTGGGGTTTGAGATACAGCGTCTCTAAAATGAATTCGGCCACCTGGAAAGGAAAGACTAATAAAGCCAGTAGCAACCTTATCAGCGGGGTTCAGAGCCCTAGGGAGGGGAAAAAAGCATAAGTTTTAATTAGGGCTGCGGCTAGGGGAGGTCAGTGTGTTAGAAAGCGGAGGCAGGTGAGGAGTCACTGAGAGAAAAGTAACTGAGAGATTGCTGATGGCAGAGCTGGGGCTGCTGATGCCAAATATTGTCCGGGAGCACGCTGGCGCTGCCAGGCAACCTGAAAGGGCATATTTTGTTTCGTTTTGTTTCGTTTTTGCTGTGGATTGTCCTGAGGTTAGCTGTCACAGGCAACAAGATGGAAGAAGTAAGTGCTCTGGATCAGAAGCTCATAACCTAAAATAGACACAGCCATATACGTTAAAGCTCAGTAACTAGAAAAAAAAAATCTTTGTATATGCCTATTTAATACAAATTAGTATCTGAGGTGAGGTCTTAGCTTTGGAAGGCTTGGGAGCAAAATGGAGAGAACAGAATATTGATACCATTAGGGTGATTGAATTTAACTTTATAAAGTGTAAGAGCGCTTCTTGTAGGCAAATGTTTAGTAGTAATCTGGGGAAATGTCAGAGGGAGTTTAATGGAGAAGCAGATTTTGAATGCAGTTAGCCACTTTCCTTTTCCCTAGGTTTGGAACTGTCGCCCTCTCATAAGTATTCTAACTCTCTCTCTGCATTTTACATTTCAGACTTCCAGGGAATATCCAGATACAAGGTTCTCCTCTGTCCTGCCCAGCTCAGGAGTCAGGAGACTGACTGTCAGGGTGACAAATGAGTGTGCCCTCAGGGTCTCCTCTTGCCCTTTCTGCCTGCACCCACCTAATCCAAGCAGCTCTCATCTCTTACCTGGATTATTGCTATAACCTTCTAACTTCTAGTCTCCTTGTTTTCACTCTGGCCTCTTTCAGTCTGTTCTCAAATACAGCAGCCAGAGTGAATCCAGGAAAATGTTCCTCAGATCATTCACATCCTTCTGCTCCAAAGCCCTGCGGTGGTTTTCCATGTGTCTGGGAACAGGGATTTACCTGGACCCTCTCTATACCTCTGCTTTCTTGTCTTTTTACTTTGCTTCATGTAGCACTGGCTTTCTGGCTCTTCCTAGAACAATTAACACACGGGGCACATTTCCTTCCCCCAGTCGATCAGAGAGCATTGCACTGCCTGTTAGAAAGCACTGTCTCTTAAAGTAGCTGTATAGCTCTGCACCCTTCCCTGTCACCTATTCCTTCTGCTCTTTCTGAAAGCACACCTTCTTAGGTAACATTGAACATGTCTCTTGTCCCCCAAATTCCTCTTCTTCCTTCTTTGATTTCTTCCTCTTCATAATACTTACAACTATATATTGTAGGGTTTTTTGGGTTTTTTTTGTTTTTCTGTTTTCTGTAAGCTCCATGAAGACAGGTCCTTTTGTTTGTTCTGTTCACTGCTGCATGTCAGGGCCTATCAAATGAGTAAAAGAAAGTTGATGCTGATAACAATGATCACAGCCATTTCCCTTCCAATTTGGGGAATTCCCTACAGTCCCGGCACATTAGATGGTATTTGGACCCTCAGGGTTAAGACTATTCTTATATTAGCTTGATATATCATAGCCAGTAATACCCGTGGAAAATATCTACCCTATTCCACTCTGCCCAGGAAAGTCTTTACAACAGAAACACGTGTATTCCTTTAGACCACAGGACATTCTAGTCTTTAGAAAAGCAGTGGTCCTGGTGTTTTCTTTTGTTGGCCCCCCTTTCTTTTGTTGAAGCTTCCTCACCACAAGCTGCTCCCATTCAAAGTGTTTTTGAAGGCTTCCCTTGGACAGTCTGTATGTGAATATGGTTCTAATTGTCTTCCTCAGAGTTTCAGGTAGCACTGTGTATCGTGAATTTTTGTTAGTTTCCAAAGCAATCAGTTTGAACATCCTCCGTTATTTGACTAACTTCTGTGGAGTCTGATTGGTTGAATCATATCCATTTATTCATAAGTATTTACTACATGCCAGGCTCTGTTCTAAGGGCAGGGATATAGAAGTCAACCTAAGTCACGGGACTCTGTGTCTAATGGGAAGACCAAGACAATAGACAAATAGATGCATACATAACATGCTAGGTGGTGATGAGTGCTCGAATTATAATAAAGATTAAGGGTGGTAGAAAGGGGGGAGGAGTTTCATTGCTGTTCTGATTTTTGTTTTTCATATTATATAGTCTTCTCAGAGAGCAGAGAGTTGAAGGAAGTGCGTCACAGAGATGTTTGGGTGGGGAAGCATTCCAGTAGGGGGACGTGCAGAATGTCCAGGTATTCAGGGAGCAGCAAGGGATTCAGTGTGGCTGGAGCGGAAGAGAAGAAGCAGCGGCAGAGAAGCTCAGAACAGTGATCAGGTGCAGGATCAGGAAGGGCCTCCAACGCTGTGGTAATGATGTTGGCTTTTTCTCCAAGGGAAATGGGAAGTCATGGAGGCGAATGACCCAGAGGAGTGATGTGATTGGATTTGTGTTTAAAAGTATTAGTAAGGCTGATGCCTTGGAGAGTGGGTGTCAAAAGTGGAAGCAGCGAGCCTACTTATAATGCTCTTGCAGCCATTGAGGTGAGAAATGATTATTTTGAAGGTAGAACATGGTTTGCTGATTGAGCTGATAGAGGGTGTAAGAAGAAGGAAAGAGTCAAGGATGAGTCCATGTGTAGACTTGAGCAATTCTTTTAGTCTGTCGGGGCTGCTATAATAGAGCGCCCTAGACTGGGTGGCTTATAAACAACAGAAATGGGTTGCTCACAGTTCTGGAGGCTGGGAAGTCCAAAATCAGGGTACTGACTGATGAACTGTCTGGTGAGAGCCCACTTTCTAGTTCATACACAGCTGTCCTTTCACTGTGTCCTCACGTGGTGGAAGTGGAGAGGGAGCTGTCCAGAGCCTCTTATTAGAATGGCACTAATCCCATTCATGAGGACTCTACTCTCATGACCTAATCCCCTCCCCAAGGCCCGACCAAATACTTGCACATTGAGGTTTAGGTGTCAACATGAATTTGGGGGTGGGGAGCACACACTTTCAGTCTATGGCAGCACTATAAAAGAAAAAGTGTGCTGCTTACTGAGCTGGGGAAACCTGTAGGAGGAGCGATTGTAGAGGAATGAAGTACATCGCACTTTTAGACACAACAACTCTTAGACCTGGACCAGCAGGGACCCTGCCTGGGCTTTATGCCTCAAGGGGCCATGTGCATTGGCATAGCTTTTTTCAAAATTGTCTAAACCGCCCTCCACTGCTTGAATTGTTCTCAGTGTATTTCACTGTCCTTATATTTTGAAAGTCCAAAATGATGTGGTTTCTGAACATGCTGATAGATTTTTGAGGTCTTCTTGCTTTTCCATTCCGTTACCTATAGCAGCAGTTAGAATAATCAGTGTATGCCAAGAATGATGCCAAAATGAATAACTGAGTTATTTTAAGGCACCGTGATGTCTCTCATCTCTTTTGCTCAACTTAAACCTTATGCTGTGGTGTGAATGTCTAACCTTTCCCCTACGGACTCTGTAGTCCACAAAAGAT
The DNA here is from genome assembly GCF_001890085.2 of Hipposideros armiger. NCBI lineage: Eukaryota > Metazoa > Chordata > Mammalia > Chiroptera > Hipposideridae > Hipposideros > Hipposideros armiger. Next base: position 70,646 of record NW_017732396.1, on the reverse strand, counting down.
ATTTTATCTTTTCTTTCTTTCTTTCTCTGTCTTCCTTCCTTCCTTCCTTAATTGAGGTTCTATAGCCCAAAACTATTCTTTGAAGTTCATAGGAAACTCTCTGGGGTGAAAGAAGAAATTAAAATCTAACTTGTGAAGAGGCTACAGGGCTTTTCTGGTCCTCTTGCCTCTGAGCATGGCATACCCATCAGAATTCCTAATGTATTTAATTTGCCTTGCAAATGTATATACATCTTTTCCATAAAAACATTTCCAACAAGTAAATAGCTGTGACTCCTATGTTCACTTACGGCGTTATTCCGCCAGGTTCTGAATATGAGCTCTTATTTACCCACATGATGGAGGGAGTGCCCCTCGGTCGCCTCTCGAAGGTTCAAACTGAGGTTGACACTGCCAAGTGGAACAGGATGGGTGGAGTGGATGGTGTCAGCACTGGAGGTGGATAAAATTGTTGGCAGGCTCCAGAATGGGATAATGTATCCAAAGTGTTTTGAGCTCCTTACTGAAAGACCTTGAATAATTTCCATGTATTATTTTGATTGTGGCAAGAGCTGTGGAAGGTAATCTGTGCCGCTATCAACAATGACTCCTTTCATTGCAAGTTTCAAACCAGTAGCCATATTTTAAGATGGTGAATGGAAGGATTTTAAGCTATCCTTCTTTCAAAGTATTAGAAAAAAAAACAACTTTTCACATTCAAGTTAGTCTTAACATAGGCCAGCGATCGATTAAGTATTAACTCATCACCAAGCACTGTGCCGAATGCTTCATAATCACATTCTCATTCAACCTTTACAGCAAATTCTGGGCCAAGTGACATTTGGCTCAGAGGAGAGTGACATTTCCACTTTAAAAACAGGAAAATGAGAAGGAGTAATTAAATGATATTCTCAGGTTTGTGCGTCAGTACAGGGTAGAGCCGGGTTGTTTGCTTCCAATTTTTTCACTGCCACACTGGGTGGCTTACTACACCATCATTTTAAGAAACTTCTAGGAGTTTCTTTTTAGAGTCTCTTTAAGAGACCTCTGTTTGCCTCAGCTACGGTATTAGAAACAAAGCTGTTACAGTAACTAATGCTTTATTTTAGGAGTGTTTTAAGTAGAGTAACTCTTTGAAAATTGAATCTATCCCAAAATGGGTGTTCTTTGACTGTGTTCTATTATTGGGTTGTCAGAAAAGTCATGACGCATTTTTGCAATGAAAAACATAGAAAAAATATGTCATGACTTTTTCGACAACCCAAAAGCATAGAGTCTTGTGTATGTGGAAGGTCCAGTCAGAATTAAGTGAATGAATGAATGAATAGTAATATAATAATAATAATAATAATAATAATAATAATAATAAATTAATTAATTAATTAAGATTGCCTGCACCTCTTATTTGTCTAATGGCTATTTTACACAGCACTATGTTTGGCTTTACCACAACTCTTAACTGCTGCTATGCTCTCTGTTTTATAGAGAAGTATAGGAGAGACATGGTGGTAAGGACACTTCACTATAGCAGGGATGGCAAATAGATTTTTGTCTCCGGTGCTAAGTCCAGTTACTGGTAATAAGTAGATACCTGGAGCTAGAGAGTAATATCTATCTGGATAGTAGTATCTACCTGTTAGGATCTACATGGATAGTCGATCCTGGAGTAGATAGCTGTGCTGGAGATGTTAGGAGAGACTATACCTGGACTTATTGTGAAGGACTTCCATGTTTCATTGCTATTGTCTGCACTGGAAGAGTGGTAGTATTCATGCTTAGCATTTCTGGCTAATACATAATACAGTGTACTGCAAAGATAAGTTTTCTATGGTATTTATCATACTATTTGATACTTTTAATTCTGTGCTGGGTATTCTGGAATAATTTTTATTTTGCTTTCCTTTTGGAAGGCTGCATTTAAAAAAAATCCCCTGCATTAATTCTATAATTTCTTAATGCATTTTAATTATATTTTCCTACTGTTAGAACTTTAACTATTAATTGATGTAGTGAATCAGTATGATGCTCTGCCGAATGTCTGAGTATTTCAGATCCCTTGAAATATATCATGAAAGGTGATGGAGAATTAATATAGCCATGGAAGAACTCTTTAAATGTCTAATGTGATCTGTCCCAAACAAATGAAAATAGTTCTCCTTTCCACCAGGTATAGAAAAGGATGCATTCTCCTGATCAGTGACTACATATGTATATGTAGCTGAGGCAGTGTTAATTTGTTTTTGCAAAGTTACCACAACTAGCACAGAAACTACAGCAGGGGTCAGGATTATGGCAAGTGCCTGGTGTCTGCCTTCAAAACCTTAACATCTTCCTGATTTGGGTGATTAAAGTAGGTTGCCAGGGGCTAGAGGGAAGGCAAAATAGGGAGAGGTTGGGAAAGGGGTGCACACTTTCAGTGGGTTTATGACAGGGCCATCATCCCGATGTCCTTAGATACTGAAAGATGACAGTGATCTGTCATTTCTCCCATTTCTTCCAGGATGCTTTCCTCCTCACCCCCAGTTTTTTTCCTTTTTTGTTTTCTCTTTTTCTTTCCCTTTCCTCCCTCCCTCCCTCTCTTTGGCTGAACAGGAGGAATGAACAGTTCTAGAAGCTTTAACTTGCCCTTTCCTACCATAACAGCTCTAATATTATAGGTCAAAGAACAAGTGTGCTGTGGAGCCTGTTTCAGTTACCAAATATGTCTACTCCAATTACAGATTCAGAGACTGGAACATGACCGTGAGGAAATCAAGACACAGGTCTCCATTTATGTAGCCTTCATATTCCCTATTCTAACAAGGGGAGTATAATGGCACTTTGGGTCTCCAAGTATCACTGTCTGTTTGGACCTTGTGTCCAAGACTGAAATGCTTGGTATTCTAATTTGTTCCGTGTATATCTACCCAAATAAATGGCTGTAGGTCCCTTTGGGGAAACAGTAGATGAATCACTATATATAGTTGCCATTGGATACAGGATCTTCCTCATGGGAATCTGGCTCTTCTTTCTTTTTTTTTCCAGGCAGTTGGTTTTTGTTCTATAAACCAAGCAAGGGAGTTTTTATTGAGGCGTCTTACCTCAACTAACAGATATACTACATCCTGGGTTTTCAGTTGTGTAGATCAGGGTGCTTGAACCTCAACACTATTGGCATTTGGGGTTGGCAGTTCTGTTTGTGGAAGGCTTGTCTTGTCTTGTGCTTTGTAATATGTTTAGCAGCATTCCTGATCTCCACCTCTGAAGCGCCAGTAGTGCCCATTGTGACAAACAAAAATGTCTCCAGACATTGCCAAATGTCCCCTGCAGGGAAACATACCCTTACTGAGTACTAGTGAATCTTTTAACAGTTTCATTGCTGCAGGTTACCATGGAGTATTAATGCCCCACCTTTCTCTAAGGATACGAAGTAGCAGAACTAGAACCAGCAAGTGATCTTGCTCCAAAATCCTATATTAGAGTCTACTTCCTTAGCTTGCTCTGGCACCAATTTTCTTAGATCTGGTTCCCAGGAAACAGGTCCTCTGATAAAGATTAGTGTGCAGGGAATTGTTGTCATTGATTCAATACCCGTGGGAAAGAGAGGTAATAGGAGCAGGCAGAGGGAGAAGTGGAGCTATGACACAGTCACACCAAAAGCCTCAGTCAATCCCACAGGGCTCCTTGGAGCTGGTATGGCCTTCTCTGTTCTGTAGTTGTATGACCTTGAGGCAAAAGGGTTGGGCTTTTAAGTTTCTACATCAACCACCCATTGGATGATCAGTAGGAGGGGCTATGACTTTGAGGAAGATGGTTTTATTTAGGGAAGGGCTACTGCTGAAAAAGGGCTCAGTGAAATACCATCAGCTGCCAGAACTCCAGCTTCTAGGAATGCCTCAGTCCTGAAAGGGCTATCTGAGCAGCACACCAAAACATCCACTATAGTCCACTAATAATAGAAATCAAAATTTCCAAAGGTATACACTTCACCAAACTTCACTAGCATATGGTAGTATTTCTGTCAAACTCTTATTCTGCTTCCTTTAACACACAACATTTTCTCCCTAATAAATGTCAAAAACTGATTATACATCATGAGGTACTAGATTCCATAAATTATTAATGTTTTGTTTTCTGAGAATTTTTTTCTGTATTGGGGAATTGTGGGAGGGGAACCAATCAAGTTGTTGTTCTTCAATCTTAGTTGTGGAGGGCGCCAGTCACCATCTGGCTGCTCATCGGCAGCTTGTGGCCTCTAAGCTCAAGGTGTTGTGTTACAATCTTAGTTGCAGGTGTGCGTAGCCACCATCCCATGTGGGAGTTGAACCAGCAGCCTTGTTGTTAAGAGTGCACGCTCTATCCACTGAGTCATCCGGGTGGCAGCCAACTCAAGGTACCAAGCTTAGTCTTAGTTGCGGGCGGGCATAGCCCACCATCGAACCGGCAGTCTTGTTGTTAGGAGCACCAGCTGAGCCATCCTGCCACCTTTTGGCAGCTCAGTGGCAGCTCAGCTGTGGTGCAGCATCACTGGCCCATGTGGGAATCAAACCGGCGGCCCTGTTGCTCAGAGCTCGCACTCTTAAGCTAACTCATAACCAACTGAGCCACTCGGCCGGCCCTTTTCTGAGAATTTTTGACGTGTGTCTATAACTGTGCAACTGCTCAGGCATTTCAATTGAATGTTGCCAATCAGAAAATACATATTACATAAGGCAGGGTTTTCATGGAGGGCTTCATTAAGATCTGAAAATCTTACTCAGTGTTTGAGTGGATTCTGTGGCTAGCTGAGTAGTCTTATTCTTCATAATGAAGAGTATCATAAAGCTGAAAACTCTTAACCCTCTGCTGTGATTTCCCAACTTGCCATTGTTATGCAACTTAACATGGCATAACTAAGAAGTCATGTAAATCAGTGTAATTGCTTTTTGCTCATCATAATAACAACCAAAATTTAAGTATTTAGAACAATGAACTGTGGTTTCTTAGCCAAATATTATGCCAAGCTTCCCCAGCAAAAACACTGCTATAGCACCTTGGGAGTATGTATAGTAAAACTTGGACAAAATTCTGTATTCCAATAGTTTTCTTTAACTTTATGGCTATAAGGTCATGCTGCCTGTATAACTAGCTTAATATAGTTAGTTGCATTTTCTATTTTAAACCACTGTTTTCAGAAATTTATCATTCTAAACAATATTTCCCTGATGAAACTTGGTATATTACATGGCATGTCACATTTTATCCTAGCAGATTCCACTTTTCTAAATATATATAGTTCAATAATTTGACTGCTTCTGTGTTTGCAGAAGGCAAAACAATCTTTGTGATTTCAAAAAAATCTTATTAGTAAAGACAGAGGAAAAAGAAGAAAACTTTCCATACTTAAAATATTTCAAGTCAGACTTTTCCTTTTGATTTTTAAAATTAACACTTTTATTACTATTTTAACCTTTAATACATTAATAGTGGTAGTAATAGCAATAAAAATCTATAAATAGTTTTGGCTAATTTTTCATAAAGTTAATTTCATTTTATTCTTAAATTGCTATGCATGCAAGAATAAATAACTTTATTTCTTGAAACTAGATAAGGTAAATAACAGCCACCATTTAAAGAAGCATAACTGCATGTTTAGGGTCTCATGCTCTATTAATGCATGGACATTTTTCATTTTTGAATTCTTTTAAATTTATTTTAATGCTTTTATTGGTTTATTGAACTATTGCATTAAAAATTACTATTCTTGGTTTCTTCAATTTGTTTCTCCTTGTGCTTCATCTCACTTTTCTCCTATTTTATTACTACCCATGCTTTATAAACTGTTCATATAATCTTTTTAGTATTTCTTATTTTCAGTCCTCATACGCTTGTATTTATAATATACAGTTATTCTTTTTGTGTTAAAACATTAATTAATGGATGACTATTAAATACACATACATTTATTGCTCAAGACACTTTTTAAAATGGAATTTATTTAATTGGGAAGTAAATTTATCTGATATAGATGTTAAAATCCTCTTGTTTTATTTTAGTAAATAATTTTAGATGATCTTCTATTGTTCATCATTCTGTTAAGTTTTATCTGTTATGGCAGATGCCCTTATATAATATCCTCATGCTTTTTTTTTTGTAACTCCTCTTTATTTATCTAAGCCTTTATAAATTTTCTATATTTCCAGAAGGAATTAATATTTAATCATGCTGTATATCTACAGTGACAGCCACCATTAATTTTTCATCAAGTGCCAAGAACACATATTTGTATATATACATACAGAGGCGTGTTCACATTTTTAGAGCTTATTTTTAATCTCCGTGAAAACTTTGCTCAAAGGCGGTTGAGAATAAAGTACTGCACATACTCGTATTCCTCTTTTTCTTCTGGATGTCCAAAATTGTTGAAAAGTAAGTGGTTACCTTCCTTTACCTTTTGATTTAGTAAATTAAAATCTATCGTTCATGGTTTTTAAGATGACTTTATAGGACATTAAACTTTTCTTTTTCCTTGGTTACAAATTCTTAAACTGACAGAGGTTGCCTTTTAATCAACCTTGGGACAAGGATGTTCTGAAAGAAAGGTTTCAAGTATCAGCTTGTTGGTTCAGCCTTTTATCCCAGAAAGGCATCTAGGGAGAGCAATGTCTTTAGCTTGCTCCAGAGGACCAAGGCTCCTGTGGATATCCACTCCATCAGTTATGATGCTTTATGTGTTTCTGCCTGTGTTTGGTTAAAAGAGAAATTAATATCTAAGAAATAACAAATATCAAAATGTGGAGAGTTTAACATTACCGCAAAATGCACCACGTGTATATTTCAGACGAGATGACAAAATTAGATTCTTTTGGAAAAGCGGATGTGTAATGCCCCCTTAAATAGCCCAATTTAATTTCAAAAGAAAATCATACAATTTCCTGATGGTGACTTTTCATCTGTGTGGTGGGAGCATTTAGTTTAGTCATTGATAGCAGTTCTCCATGGGAATACTGGCTATGAAACAGGATATTTCAGTATCCATAAAGTCTGTTTACATATAAAATTACTCCTCAAGAAATAGAGTGGAACATGTAACACACTGCCTAGAAATTTCTACTGTGGATGGTGTTATTTTCTTAGAGGAAATAAAGCAGTATTTGTGAATTGAATAATAAGGCATCTTACCTGTCACCGTTAGGAAGTGTTGATTGAAGCCACCCATTATGACTGCTGCAAAATTATATGTGTGTTATACAACATATAACATATATAATAACCTGTTATATCTAAACACACACAACAAAGATTTTATAGAAATCCCCATCAAAATATGCCTTCCATTTAACTTTATGTAAGATTGAAAATGTGAATAAAACAATCCATTTATGTTCTGCATAAAAGAATGGCTCATTATTATTTTTTTCAACCAAAGCTCTCAATAGTTGGTGATGTTTTTAATCTCATCCTAAAGAAAACTAGAATAAGAGCCAGGGAATTTAGCTGGGTAACCTTAGAAAGTCATTTAATCTCTCTTTCACTTCTGCCTACCTCACAGGGTAACTTCACAGATGAAATGCAGATAGAAAAGTGCTTTGGAATAATAAAGCAACATACAAATGCAAGATAGGATTGCTTTTGTCGTTGCTCTATGAAAGTGAACCATTAGAAATCTGATTCCGAATGTGGGTGTACACTCAGCCATAGAGCATGGCTGTTTGAAACCCTCATTCTGGATAATACATCTTTTGTTTTTCACTAGTGTCATGCACAGCCCCACATTTCACACTGAGCTCAGTAATATAGGGCTTTTAGTGCCATAAAAAGAAATTTAGACCACATACCTGTTTAGAGACGATGTTGCTAACTTCTGCAGATGACGTTTTTAAACTCAATTCTTTGAAACTTACAAGTCATTCATAAATTTTCATATATTGCAAGTGTAAGTAAAGTGCCGTACCCCATCACCCCTACCCCCAGAAGGTAGCTTGCATACTCATGCATCCTTCACCCTAAAACATAAGCTTGTATGGGCCGGGGTTTTTGTTTGTTTAGTTCGTTTCCATATATTTAATAACTATACTAATACTGGCTAATATGTGTTGGATGAATAAAAGGTCAACATTACTTTTCCAAATTTTAGATGTGAATACATTCATTCATTCTTCCATTCATTCATTTAACAAACAGTGATCGAGTGTTTGGTGTGTGTCCATTCTGATGACTCTGAAGGGTCACAATAAAAAATAGGAAACAGGCTGGCAAAGAAGTAATTACAGATATATTTTTAAATGTGTCTCTACAATGTTGTATGTCATATAAATTAAAGTACTTAATTCTCTCTGGGGAGGTCAGAGAAGTCTTTCTTGAGTAGATGACAAATCGAATCTTGGGTAATGAATGGGAGTTTTATATTTGAGGACAGTAGAGTATTAGTTAATGTAATAGTAGTGTTGAGGAACAACTTGTCATGGATCTCTTCCATTTCTACCTGTCTTACTAGCAAGACACTGATTACCTTTCTTTGGAAATAATCTTTTCAAGGTGTTTGTCTAGCAGATAGCCTTGGGGATAGAGATAGCGCCCCCTTCTGGAGGAAAGCACAATTATGCTCACTGGTTATTATGAAATACTCAGGTTCCCCAAGCCCAGCTCCTAGAATGCTCAGGGAACAGGTGCAAGAAAATGCTGATGCTCTTGCTACTGCCATAAGGTGAGTGATAAAGCCTGTTCTCTCTGATTCGGGTGTCACGTATCTTCTGCCAGCACCCATAAAATGGTGGCAGCGTTCCTTAGCTAGCATATACAATAGAATAAAATCTTAGCCCTTCACAGGTTTTGACAGTTTTGTTGATGAAGATGTGATGCTGAGGGGTACATGGCTTTTTGAAAGAGAAAGAATGAGGGACTTGCCAGTGGATTAAAGGGATTTGAGGAAAATCCATGGGAATTGGTAACAAACATGTTGACCACATATTATAGTTAAGTGAGCAATAAATAGTCCTGTACTGTATTGACTGTTAATGATAAGGAATTGGGAAGATGGTTTGAGTCTGGTTTCTGGGAAGTAGGTTGAAAGGCCAAGTTGAGCCCCACTCATGTTAACTTTCCTCAGGGCAGGGGAACTCCCTTGGAAATCCAGTGGTCAGCTTCAGGTCCACCCATTGTAACAACTAGCACTGAGATGAGTCCTGTGTGGGATGAAGGTTTTCTTCCCTCTTTCCATCAAGTTACTGGTTCTGCAGAAGGAAGAAATTTGGCCAACATTATGGGAACAAACCAGGAGATCATCCGAACTTTGATCTATTGGTTTGGGAGATGAAGGGGTGGAGTGTGTAATGCTGGCTCAGGAGGAATAACAATAACTGGACCTTCTGATCGCTTAGCTCGTCCTGTAGTCTTTTGTGACAAACTTAGAACTGGAGAAGACAGCAAAAGGTCTCAGATATTTTTGTTGTTGTTGTTTGTTTATTTATTTGCTGTGAGTCCTGGCTACTCTGGAGGAACTTTCTCTCTCTGGAGGAGAATTCACTGAGGTAGACCAACTCCTGTGAGGAACCATAGATGAATCATGGACTAGTATGTGGGTCTTACTGCCCAAGATTGCATTTATAATCTAGAAAGGCAACACACTAGGGAATGAAAAAGGACCCAAAGAATTGTAGATACATTTTAGAGTCAGCCTAGCCATCTTCATTATTCCCTTAGCCGTTTTATTGTAACTGGATGAGGATTTAACAGATGTTCTCTTGATAATGAAACACGTGCAAGTTAAATCCATGTCAACCAGAGGGAACAAACCCCTTTATCCTGCTGGAAACCAACACAGCTATGGATGCTAAGTGCCGGGGTTCCCAAAGTTAAAATAGATGGCATCATTGATGTTGATTTTGATGTTCAATATAGGACTTTGTTTGGAACCAAAATATTTGTAAGTTAATTTGATTAAGCTGGTGAGCAGCTGCTATGCTGACTGAAATTAAAAGTAACGTGCCTTGCTTACTGACTTGAAGCCTACCTCTCCTTCTGTGTCCCCTGATCAGTCTCAACCGTACTCCTTCAGCAGCTTTAAGGAAAGCAGATGATTATTGATGCGTTGAGATCATCCGAGAATGCTGGGGAATTTGGGGAGGAGCAGGGACTCAAACATTTATGGCTCTGTTGGATAAAGGCATCAAAGGCATCACCCTCCTTAGTCCTATGGAGCGGGGAGTCCTGACTCAAGTGGTGGTGACTGGGCCATGCTCACAGTGGGAAAGGAGAGCCAAAGCAGCCTTGTGGGAGGGGCCTTTGGGTCAATTCAATGTACTGTTGTCACTTCCACATCTGAATGTGCAGTAAGAACTTATGTGCCATGTAATTGTACTTCTCTGCCCCATAAGTGCCAGAGGCGATCACCTCAGTTAGGAAGAGCTCCATGTAATGAAGTGAACATCCTTTGGGGTCCCCAAAGCCTTCTGATCTCTTTGGTAATATTACAAATTGGTGCTTCTGACAAAGGAAGCCTCCACCTGGAAGTGCTGCTTGGGCTTGTGAACCCCTTACAGCCATGGCATAGCCACCAGGTATCTTTGGAAAGACAGCTGTTAGCTTGCTGATAAACTTTTCTTGAAACTGGACATCTGATTCACGGAGGCCTTGTGACTCTAGGGCCTATATTTCCATTTGGGGCGAGTCAGTTTGGACTCAATGACTAACTAGATAGGGCGATTTAAACAGACCTCACTAATCCTATGGAAATGATATAGTCAAGAAAGTGGTCAGCCTGTCCCCAGTGCAATCTCAGCTTTACACAAAAAAACCAGCAGATGCCCTCTGCTGCCCACTCTACTGCCTGAAGCAGAGGTTCTGGCTCAGTGAGGCCCTTCTGTTCACAGCGCTTTCCCTCCTCCTTGGGCCTGGTTGGATGGTGTTTGGGCTGAGCTGGAATCTGATGATGTCCACTGAACCACTGCAGCTGTACAACCTCTGCAGCAGCTGTGAAGAACTGAAAATGGATGTGATCGCTCTATTCACGCAACAGAAATCCAAGCCATTCCCATATTTTTACAGACTCGTGGGTTGTGGTCAGTGGCCTAGCTTATTGTATGTGCCATTTGGAAAACTACAGACTGACAGATTAAAGGGGGCTAGGGCTGTGAATTGTGCAACAAATCGTGGCTGTTGACCAAGCCATCTGAGGCCCTGACGAGGCGACGTAGAGCCAAACCACTGATTAAGTCCCCATTATCTGCTTCCTCGATCAACCATAGTACTGATCATGGCAATGTATCTGCTGTCATACAATAGGCACAAAATAAACAATTCTGAGTTTCTGATGCAGAGGCCCCTGCTGCATAGGATTTGTTCATCTGTTTGGGTCGGGGACGCCTGGGAGGCGGGGGCCTGCCTGAAGTTAGTACTGCAGGTCGGCCTTACTTGTCTAGCTGGAGTTCTGTTAAGCATAGAGTTAATAAAGTGTTTTCTGGGATAAATTGAACAGATTTGACCCCAGCCATTGTTCATTAGAATAATTAGTGGGGCCAACAGAGTGGTTTAGTAACAGGAAAATTTGGCATACATCAAGATGGTGTAAAAATGAGGAGTAGATGGTTTTGGGAAAGAATTCTCCATGGGTGTCTGGAATTTCTGTATGTCTTGCAAGCAGGGGCACAGTTGTCTTTCTTTGAGACTGTCTTATGTAGTTTTGTATGGGGAACATCTCTGAATGACAGAAACAGTGTCTCACACTGGAGCAAAGGGTAAGTATACTTAAGGCCTTGAATGATATAGTGTCTTCCTTTGGAGCAAAAGGCAGGCAGGCTCATGGTCAAGCAAAACATAATGTCTACCTCTGCTGCCAAGGGAAGATATGCTTACTGTCCATTACCAAGGTTCACGTTCCCTGTGCTGGGGGTTCCTTTCTTGTAATGCCACCCATTGCTTGTGCAAGCATCATAGAGCCCTCTTTGCATTTCCCTGTGGGAGTCAGGGCTTGGTAAACCAGCATAAATACTGGTCTTGTAGCTACTGTTATTTGCGATGAGTGATAAGCTTATTTTCTTCTCTGACCCAGGAGTCTTGTACCTTCTGTCAGTATCCATGGCAGGCTCACTTGTTAGCTAGCACATAGGTTAAAATTTTAGACTTTTCACCAATCTACATTATTAGGAGCTATAAAAGATATACTTTTAACCTTGGTGGTCTCAAGGAGTTGTCAGTTAGCTTTGTCGGTATAAAGTACGAAATGATTGCTACTTCTTGACGTGGAATTCTTTTTTAAGCAGCGGTTCAGGATGTAGGCGCCTTTGTTTATTTATTTTGGTATCTATTAACTTCCAAATTTGCCATGCTCATTTGCATCAAGCCATACTCATTTGCATCAAATGAGCATGGAGAAATGTGAATGGGACATTTTTATGGGACAAGCCTAACAGTGGTGCATATTCGTATCATTCACCATCCTATTCAATTGATTGGAGCTTGTTCAAAATAAGTCTTAGTTGGGGAGAAACATGGTCTAGTCCTGTGTCCATGAAGAAGAGACATGGGTTTGGTGGAATGTCTTGCCCACAGATGGGTATTTCCAGCCAAGAGAAACCTCAGGTGTACTGACATGAAAGTGAGCCATACATGACTTCTGCGTGATTAAAATCACAGGATGCATGAAAGAGACTGTGGTAGAAGATGAGAGGCTAGTCATGAATCATGTTTTACCATAGGCAGATCTCTCTGCAGGTGACTGGCACATGCTGAAGAATTTTAATATTGCAAAAACAAGACTAGGGGAGAATGCTTAGGGAGCTATAGCAACAGACTGGGTGAGGGGAAAAAAAAGACAATTTTAATGAAGCCAGTGACAGAAGAGATTCACTAATATGATAACAAGTGTCATGCATTGTGTTGGGTGCTGGGTATGTGCCAAAATAAAACCAGTAACCAATGGACCAATTAGATATAGGTGGCAAGAGAGAGGGTAAAGAATAGCATGTGGTGGGAGACTATCTGAAGAGAGAAATGAGGTGGAGAAATAATGAGATCAGTTTTGAATCGCTGAATTCTATGCACTTGTACAACATTTAGGTGGACATGTCCAGCTGGCATTGTTTATGTGTAGCTCGAGCTCCTTAGAAAAGTCAAAACACAGATAGTAACACCCAGGTAGAGACAACAGGTTGCAAAGAGAGGGCTCTCATATCACAGATATTCAGCAAGTATGTGTTAATTGACTTAATGTTTGTGTCATTAATTTACCGTTTAAAGGGGGAACTCGTTACCCTTTGAATTTACTGAGCACATTCTAACTTGATTCTGATTGCTCAGGTATTCAGGTGGAGGTAATATGTACCTATGTCTGGAAAGACAAAATAGTAGCATTCATTTCAAGAAGAAATCTAAAATAATACTAAGTGAGCATATATCCTGCTTTGACTGAAATGGCTATCATTGGTGGAGGTCTATCATTGCTTCGGATTTCTTGTTACTTCTGCTAGCTACAACCATGATGCATAGGAAAGTGCCAAGCGCTTTGATTATACTCAGCATATAGTGATCACCTTAAAAAACATTATGTTCCTTTTTTTTTTCCTTTTTGTTAGACTTTGTTGTTTAATAAAGAAATACTCTTGATCACGGATGCTCCAAGCTAATTGCCATTGCAAATTTAGTTTCAGGACACAATCAGCAATAACGAGACCACAGGGCTTAAACTGACTACTTTTGTTTTCATTTCTGCAGTATTAGGGCTAGAGGTAATAAGAAAGAGACGTGAGCTCCTCTGTATGCACTCCACTTTCCCATGCCATCCCTGTCCTTTGTTGCCTGGCTGGAATTATGGTCACTCTGCAAATGAGGCATGATTTCGTGACTGCCATCCAAAAGAGCCGAAAGCTGAGAAACGCTGTGCTTCCCCTCTGAACCCTCCGTTCTTCCACATTAACTGCATACATCACAACCTGCTCAGAAGATATAGAAATGCGAATTCTGTTTTCTTCTTGGTTAATTTTTGCTTATTGAATTGCCCGATTTCATGGAAATTGCGGAGGGTGGTATGTAAACATTGTAACAGAGACCATCTGTGTTCTTCCACTGAGTGAGTTAGTATAGAATGCTAATAAAACCAAATAGCAGCTTTTCACTCCCAAAGAGCCAGCGAGCATTTTCCTGTGCCATAGAAACAGACTAAGTCCTGCGTGCAAACCTGCCACGCCACCAGTGCACGTCTTTGTTACAAGGACAGAGTGAAGCAGTATAAATTGGCCAACCTAAATTCACCATCCCTGATGAAAGGCAAGACACAAAACCTTGAAGTACTGGACTTGCTGATCTGGGTTGACTCCATCAGCTATCCATTTGAAGAACTTAATGAGTTACCCATACTTATGGTGGCTCAAAGATACCAGGAGATTATGTTTGTACAGTCTCAAAAGATGTAGCCTACTTCTAATTTTAACTGCAATACGATGTTTAGAAAGGCTGTATCTATTTTTCCTATTTGAAACTAGTGTCCTTCTAAATATGTTGTGTCTATAGTACTTCATTTAGGGACACCGGTTCCAGAGTTCAGACCCTCTCGCCATTTCAGATTTGGCCAAAAGGTAGAGCAGATGTTGGGCTGGAGGTGGACTGTTTCCAAAGGGATATTGAGAGTTAGGTTCCACTGGGCTGGGGGTTCTGTCCTTCTGTAAGCTTGTTTAGGTGCTGAGTCTGCTGTGTGATGCAGAGAAGACATAAAAAAAAAAAAACTTCTCTAGCCTCAGCTTTCTGAGCACAAGCCAGAAAATCAAATCTATATTCCTCCAGTTCGGGGGATATAGAGGGCAGCTTCTTGTATACTGTGCTTGGTAGAAGTCTGTTAATACAAAGACATCATTTTTTAATGAACTCTAACATTAGTAAGGTTATCATCACATGTAGAACTACTCAAGAGATTTGCACTTCAGAGCCTGAGTAAATCACCATGTCCACAGTTGTATCTTAGAAATTAATCTTTTGAATTATAGTCATAAATAGATTGAATATCACTCAATTATAAGAAAAACTGGCCTCATATTGCCACTAATAGACACTTCGTATTTGAATTATATTACTGTATTGATTTCTTACCATTTTAACTTTCTGGGGTGAAAATCTAATTTACAAATTGTAATTGACTTTTCAAATCAACAATGTTGATTTCCATTATAGGAATCATCCCAGTTATCTGGACTCCCTGAGTATGTTAAAATAGTAGAAGTTGGACCTAGGGATGGATTGCAGAATGAAAAGGTAAGTTTAATATCAAATTTACAGTTAATTTCAAATGCTAACTTGAAATATTGTTAAGATTCCAAAGATTTACATAGTTTTCATATGCTACACTATTATATCTGTTTTCAATTTGCTTGTTGAATTTATCAATCTTAAATAGGATTTGCTTTCTGTTATGAAGCAATTTTCTGTTTATGTTTCAATAGACCCTATGTAAATTACTGGTAAAATACCTTTTAATGTTTTCATAGGTTATAGTTCCGACAGATATAAAAATTGAATTTATCAATCAGCTGTCCCAAACTGGCTTATCTGTAATAGAAGTGACCAGCTTTGTGTCCTCCAGATGGGTACCACAGGTATGTAAATCCATAATCCTTAACTGGATCTTTAATTCAGTTTTGCCAAGATTTAGAAAACAGTGTGATATACATTGTGAATATTACCTGATACAATTACTAATTTGCTATGTTCTTATAAAATATTAACCCATGCACTGAGATATGATTAAAGCAAAACCTCTTTGATGAAATATATTACTTAAGTCCTAAAAAGTCATTTAGAACTCCGTTTAATTCTACATGAGTATATGGACCAACATAATGTAGAGGATAAGGCTCAGCCCTGACATCTTTCACCACCATTAAGTTTAAGGTTCCTCTGAGATTCAGCCTTCAGTAATTTTCTTTTCCTGTGCTCTCTTCTTTGCCTTTCCTTCTAACATCAGTACTCACTTCCGATAGGTTGATGATAAATCTATTTCTAGTCTTCCACTCGCTAATAACCTTCAGCTAGATGTGCACCTCAAATCAGTGGGTTCAAAATCAAACTTATTATTGTCTATCCTGCTTTATGCTGATAGCTCAACTATTCCTTTTGGAGTCTTGGACTTGAATGTTCAATGGGTCATCTCCTATATCTAGTCAGTTACTGACTCATAAAAATTCCTGTTCCTCAGTATAGCTTATCTCTTCTTTTCAATCCCATTGATACACTAGTAATCCACACACCCTTATTGACTAGTTACTGTGATAGTCACTTAAATTTTATTCGTAATCACTGTGTCACTTTTTCTTTTCCTTATATATTTTGCCCATTGCTTCTAAAATAACCTCCCAGAAATATCAGTGTTCTCAAACTCGTGTTCTGAGTTCTTTAGAGGTTCCCTTCTCACCACTGAAAAAGTCTGGAAACTTTGGCTTGGCCTCCTTCTATACTTGGCCCTTTTTTTCCTTTCCAGTCTTTTCTTTCTTCTTCTTTTTCTTTATTAGTAGTTTCAGGTGTACAAAGCAACACAAGAGTTAGACATTTACACCCCTCACCAAGCTACTACCCCTTTGACATCTTATATTGCTGTTATAATTTCATTGACTATATTCCCTATGCTGTACTTTACATCCCATAATCGTGTGTGTGTGTGTGTGTGTGTGTGTGTGTATTTAATTATAGTTGATATTCAGTATTATTCTACTTCAGTTTCAGTTGTATAGCGCATTGGTCAGGCATCTACAGTCTATGAAGTAATCCCCCTGAGGCATCCAGTACACATCTGATACCCTACATAATCTTTACAACATTATTGATTATATTTCCCATTTTGTATTTCATATCCCCGGGACTGTAGTTTTCCTCCTTCATTTTGCTGAAGCCCTGATCAACCGAATTGCTTCCTATTCCCTGTTTACATGTCCTGTCTCTAGCTATATAGCACTCTGTACTTGCTTACATACATCTCAATTTCTGCATTGCTCTGAAGTCATGACAGGATGATGTGAAAAGGCTTAAAACATTAAAGTCTTTTAAATTAGAAGTCATTGGAAGTAACAGGAACCACAATAGGATTAATAGTATTAGTACTATGTCACTGTTCAAAGAGTCATTATTTAAATATCAGAGTTACTTTTATTCATCCTCAAAATAGATTGTTTTTTCTTCATCCCATTTGTCACTGTTGATAACCATACTATTTGTAAATATTTTCCAATTATCTTCTTCCTGAACTATAAGCCTGTGGAGATAGCGACCATGTCTCTCTTGTTCATCACTATATCCCCAGTGCTCTGTGCTTAGTGAGTAGGTGCTCAATAAATAACTGTGAAATGAATAGTGAATCAATCAGTGTTAAAAAATCATAACATACTGCTTTGAATTCTTTGGTATGGACACGTGACTTTTACTTTTGTTCACATATTTTGTCTAATGGAGGTCACAGATATTTCCCTTAGGAAGACACAAATAGCTTGATGAAACTACACATATTTCCTTTGTATTTTCATTTTGTAAAATGCTAGCTATTATCATTTCACTGGCTGTCATTAATTTTAAGGGAATGTGAGACCCTGTTTTCATAACTTTAAGTTTTCATGAAATTGCTTCTGTGTTGTATTCAGTCAGTGCTCATTTCACATATTTAATTATTGTTAGACAATGGATAGTCTGGTATAACTTTAGAGTAAGTCTTTAGAGAGAGAACAGTTCATGGTAATATTAATTGATGAGCAACCAAAATTATATTTCAGATATTTTACTAGTCCTCTTCAAGATACTTTTATTTCCCAATAATTTGATAAAGCTGCATACAAAGCATTCTCCTTTATTACTATGATGCCCATGGTCACTTTTTATTATTATACAATGCTGGAAATCGATTGACAGATTATTCTTCCAACTGATCTGGGACACTCCCCGTGACATTTAGAAGGATGAGGCTAGAACCCTTTGTAGAGGGCCTCATTTCTTCTTGCACAACTAGTTAAGAGCGAAGTTGAACAAAACAAAAGGGCAGGCAGTCCCTCTGTGAGCAGTAATAGGAAAATGCCTTCTGGGCTCACATTAAGTAGATCCATGTGATGGGACCATAAAATAATATGATTTATTGTGGGCTTGCTCCTGAGGTGAATTTGGGACTTAACCTATTGAGATTTAATGAACTCTTCCTAGGCTCAGTGTATTTTTGAATACATGACATAATTCCCCACGTAGTTCCTGAGGACAGCTGTGGGGAGGTAGAAGTTCCTCTGGAACTGCGTTTCTGTCTCCATTCTGCCTTGAGCTTGAGTAAGTGACTTGACCTTTTGGAATGTTGGAAATCCCAGCAGCGATGCGTGCAGTTCGGGAGGGTTCCGAGCAGGGAGGCATGTGAACGGGTCCCCGTGTGTGAATGCCTGGGGTTCTGAGCAGCGCTCAGTATTATCTGAGTAAATGCCTGACTGACAGAGGGACCGACTGACTGATCCTGGGTGCCACAGAGGTGAACTGCCTTCTCTTCAATAAGCAGTTTTTTTCTTAATGATGAAAATACGTGTGTAGTTCAAATATTAGGCCCAATCTGAATAATTAAAGATACTAATCCCTTCAGATAATACAGAATATGTTATATACTTCGCTTTTAACACTCATCTGGTTTTATGCATTGTAATCCCCCCAAAAAGATTGTTTTGAATAAAGCACATACCTATAAAAGAGCAGTGTGCCTGAATCAAAGATATCATGAGATTCATATTCCAAAGTTATACCAGTCCCTTACTACATAAGATAGCGAGTGTTTGTCAGAGGGCGCTATTGATAATGTTCCATTTTTGCCATTTTATTTTCCAGAGTTGTGTCTGTGTTTTAGAATTCACAGAGCTTGCCTAAGCAGAGCATTTTTTATAGTTGTAGTTGCAGTTTATCTCGTTATGAAACTGTGGATGTCAATGTTTTTATACTCACAGACCAGGCCCTAAGTCAGCAGAACTAACGCATAATGTTAACTTCTCTCTTCAAATTTTTATATCATTCTCTCTCGCATTTGAAGAAACTCCTATGACGCAGACTCACCTCACTTTAAAATAATGCTTGAGATTTGTGACAGAACAATCTTAGTACAGCCGCTTATGTATAATTGTCAGAAGCAATTTCTGTTTCTAAAGACAGTGAGTATGGTCCTAAATTGGTATTCTATGAATTCTCTGCATCTTCTTCTATTTCTTTCTGTCAAACATAGGTCATGGGAATAGTCCTCTAATTTGTTTAGATTGCTGCTTGTTCACTTATTTCTTTTTTTAGTATTTTAAAGCTTTTTTTTATAGTTTCCCTCCTACTGTTTTGTTTGGCAGCGGCTTTCTAACTAAGTCAGCTAAAGAAAAGTTCCTTGGTAGCAGGGTGCCGTATAAAACAGGATCCCACACCTATAATCTAAATGTCCAGACATGATAAAATACCTGCCGCTAAAAAAAATGTTCTTTACAACTTATCTAGAAAAAGGCTTACTTAGAATGATTTATAAGAACATTTGAAATAAGTCCAGATAGCCCCTTGCTTCGGTGGAATGAACAACAATAACAGCAGAAAGAAAACATGTTTATAAAAATAGGTTTACTGCAACTTTGGAATGTGGCTCTTCGTAGTAAGCCTTTTAAATCATTATAAATACAGTATTTTTAAAAAGTGAACTAGAGTTTTACATTCATTTTTCCTTTAGCCATTTGGTTTTAAACATGTTCATTCACATGAGTGATTAAAGGGAACGTAGTTTATTTAAAAATAAGAATACATTAAATGTACACAACTCAGTATGTTTATGAGTGTCATATGCAGAGTCTCAGCTATAAATATTTTCCCCTTGTTTAATTAATTTTTAACTGTTGGAATGGGTGGGTCACCAATCTCGACATGTCAGCAAGGGCTAGAAATAGATTTTCTCTATAAAAGTAGAAAAAATATACATAAAAGACTGTAACAATTATTTACAAATCAGTCTAACACTTAAAAGTATGGCCTAAGTACAATGTAAGCAAGAAGGAATGTGTAAATCTTTCCCTACTCTCCTTTTACTGTGTGTTTCAATTAATTCTTTATTGGTAATGAAAACACATTTACTGGATTGAAGTTTAAGATTCCGATTTACACTGATGAGATGCAGGAGGCTTTAGTCTCTGCTACTGAGTTCCCTCCGAGCTTCTATTTCTGGCTCTGCTCTTTTTGAGCATGTGTGGAGAAGAGGCAAGGAAGGGGATAATTCAGCAGAGATGCAAGGGGGGGGAGGGGAAGGGTAGGGTTGGGGGAGAGGAAAGTGGGGGGGGAGAGAGAGAGAGAGAGAGAGAGAGAGAGAGGTATCGGGCTTGTGTGTGCTCAGACACACAGAGCCCCCAGATTCTTTTGCTCGTGAGCCACAGTTAACTGGCTGGGTAATTTTATCATCTGGGAAGTGTTCCAGTGCTAGTCTCATTCATTACACCCCAGAAGAGTTGGCCTCTGAGATCTCCCCAAAGAGGATCCTGGTGAAATTTACCAAGACCTCCCTTCTCATTTCATGACGTTATAGTAGTCCTTTAACTCAGCTAGGTTGGGGAGGGGGAGAGTGGGCTGGAAGGGGAGCAAGATTTAACCCAAAGTCTCTGCAAAGGAGACCGACATAGAATGCCCAATTCTTTGTTTAGTATGCTTTTCTACTGCACAGTAAGATTAGCCGACCCTCACTTCAACCCTTGTCCTATTTGGTACTGTTATGCCTTCCACATGTTCTTTCTATGATAGAGTTGGACTGTTTAATTATCACAGTTAGCACCAGGAACCAGCCAGTTCAGATCATCCAGACTACTCATTGGTAAAAGTCTCCATTTACTTTTTTTATTTTTTTTTTTGTCTCCTGAATCAGTAGTCCAGGAGTACACACTAGTGCTGCTTCCTTGTAAAAAAAGCTTATGTTAAAGAGGTTTAAGGGCGTATTTTTATTAGCAGCAGTTTCTAAATGGACTACGCATGTTTCATTTTTCAACTTATTTGAGCATGTTGAATTTCTTACGTGTCAAATAATTGCTCTGTGTTCAATATTTGGTCTCAGAGAAGAAATAAAAGACACTAAGTTGTTTAGTAAATGACCTCAGACAGTTATTTGAAAGTTAATGGGGGTAAAATTGTTGTATGAGAGCTATATCCACATAGAAAAAAATATGTTAACTCCTCAGGAAGTAGAAAATAAGCATACACTATTTTCCACCTCATTGTGTTCCCAGCATTTAGTGGCGCGAACCATGGACTCTTTAGCTTGGCGCTGTAAGTCTAATGTGTTTTTCATTGACTATATTGCTTGTGGCAAATATTTTAGCTGCACGTTCGTACAAATGCATGTGCACATAGGTATTCAAACATATGCAATTGTCACCTATTCCTGAAAGCTCGTACAGTTAATGCTGGTTCTTTTGATTTCCTACATAACAACTCCAAAATGTAGTGGCTTAATAGCAATATTGGTTTGTGCTTATGGTTTCTGTGAATCAAGAATTCAGGTGTGGCTCCATGCGGTCTGGCTAGAGGTTTCTCAGAGATGACAGAGCTGGAGCAGCAGGGGCTGGGCGGCCCAGCAGGGAAAGCTGGGGGCTGGCTGGGCACCTCTTTCTTCATGTGTTCTCAGAGCCTCTCCATGTAGTCTCTGTGTGGACTAGTTTGGACTTCCTCACAGCATGGCAGCCTTCGACAAAAGTCGACTCAGATCTGCAAAGGTGAGCATTCCAAGAGGCAGGCAAAAGTGGTATGCCTTTTATAAACAAGGCTTTTAAATTTTATAACATTACTTTTCCATAATCCATTAGTTGAGCCAGTGACAGAGGCACCCGGTTTCAATGGGAGAGGGGACACACTCTTTGTTGGGAGTGGCATTGTAGAAGAGCAGGGAGGGGAAATCCCATTGCAGCCATTTTTATAATTGTGACACGTTGTTGTTTTTTTTTTTTAATGTGCTAGTAATTAATCTAGTCATGTTCTTATTCTTACTAATAATTAAAGAATAGAGTTAATAAAAAAAGCAGGTTCTGCATTTTCAAACCCCCAAATTAAAAAAAAAAAGATATTTTAGCACTGTCACTGTCAGGGCTGCTAATACATATCTCATTCCTGCTCACTCCCTTTATAAAATTGTTTTGTCTCAAATGAGATTCAGGTTAGTATTTGAGGGAGAGGTGTGTTGTCTGGACAACTTGAGAGGTAAGGGGGAGAAAGCCACCTCCAGGTCTTTCTCATCCTCACTTCCAGTTAAGGCAGAAATAGAGTAGAAGCAGGTGAAGCAATCAGAGGTGTTGGCTTTCATAACCACTTCTACTCTGGAGCAAAGCCAGCTTTTCCCTGAATACCGATTTCTAGACTTGTAGCCCAAATTAGAGAGGAGGTCACAGAAGTGGAGAATCCCCTCCTGCAAGGAGAAGGGGATGGAAGGAAGACAAAAAAGCTGGAAAGCAGAAGGTAAATGTTAGAACTTGAACTTTCCCTCCACACCTCCCAATCCTTGCCATCCCCTCTGAACATGGTGAGCACACACAGCTGCAGGAGGCACTGCTTTCGCTACAGAATATGTTCTTTCTGTATCCCCTTGAAGCTGTGCCTTCCATGTCTAGACCTGCTCAGCAGAGTCCCAACTTCTGGACTAACACCTTTTCAGAGAGTCTATTGTAACCTATGTGGCATGCCTGGCATGTACACATGATTCAGTTCAAAGTGTTAAATTATGTAGGTAATGCCTACTGACTTATGAAAGAATAAAGAGCAGGCAGGCCTTTTTTTTTTTTTTCAGAGCAAATGTCAATGTACTCGAGAAATGAAAAGTAGCAATTAAATTTGTGTTGCTTTTTGTCAGCACAAAACAGCCTGCATTACTTGAAGTTGCTATATTAAAACGTTCCTCTGAATTTGCAGTCAGATTTTTCTCCTTTCAAATGAAACTAGCCACATGCACTCTGAATACTATACTAGGCACTCTCGACGATGTGTCAGTGAACTTGATTTATATCTCCTAGTGGTGTTGCTTGTATAACTGAATATTACTTACGATAGCTTTACAAATGATGTGAATTCCTGCATTCCTCTGATCAGGGGGTGGGGGTTTGCTTGATCGTTTTCTGTGTTTTTAAGCAGTGATTAACCAGAACGTGATATTTTAGTCGTTTCATTGGGCCATTACATCACTGCTACTGTTATCACTTAGAGCAAGCAAATTGCCTATAGCATATTCACAAATTTTAAAACACATTTACCTCTCACAGAAAAGACATGGAAATATGAAAAAAAAATTGTTTTGTTTTGTTAGAACAGTGGGTGCTGCTTTTTATTCTTGAACTTGTTTCAGGCTATGCTTTACAATAAAATTGGAAAAAAATAGAGTTTCTAACATTGTACATATTACTCAGCATTTAACAACAACTTACTCTGTAGCTATAATATAGTTTCACTATGGTCTGCAAAGCAAAATAAAAAAATTATAATTAAGAACAATAATACCAGCAACTTTACTGGTTAGATTTAAAATTTTTTCTTGCTGAAGGTATCATTTAATATTTTTTGGACTTTTTTTTCCCTTACGAGGCCAAAATCCATGATTATACTCACAGATTTATTCACATTATGTACTGCTTTTATAATTACTTAATTTGATCAACATTTTGATTAACAAATTGGGTTTTTTAGTTCTTAGATTTATAAAAGGAACCATAACAAAATGTTAAAGTAAAACACTTTACCTCACTTTTTATTCAATTATATTGAGTTTATTGTTTACCAAATTTTTTCTAAGTTTTCCCATGAAAGAAAGAAACTTTTAAAGCCATTTTGATCATATTGAAACTGTCTTAAAATTTGGACTTATAGAACTATCTGTATGCATTGACAGCTGAAAGGTCTAGACACAATTGTATAAAACCTGAATAGAAGTGCAATTTGACACAGAAAGACTTGAATCTAACTTTTTAATGGTCTTTTCAGCATTACTCTGATTAGTTTGTTGATAAACATTGTCAGTCTTACTTTAGTGGAAACTCATTCCATTGATATGACTCCTGACTAAGCCATTTAAGTGCAGCTCACTTTAAGAGAAGCAAAATATGCCCTGTGGACTACACTCAAAGGAACTCAAGTACTTCCCGTGTGCTGTAGTTAGGACTCTCTCACAGGGAGAGTCACAGCCATTAGTGAAAACTAGGTTTAAAGTTTAAAGTGTTAAGGTATTAAATGTGAACTGGTTTGATCACCAGTTTTAAGTATGTGTTCAGTTAGCACTCATTTTCAAAAATTCATGATCCTTTTCCACTGAGCATTCAAAATGAAAATATCACACCAAATATTTTGAAATAGATGATGATTTTGAAAGATATTTTATTGATATGTTTATAAAGAATTATGTTTCCTAGTTAATTTTAAAAAATAAACATAAGTAGATTTTTTCCTCATTTTTAGGCATGCATGTGCACATACACATATTGATCTAAAGTTGCCTGGTTAAATGGTTGGAAAGTTCTCTAGGAGTAATATGTAGTAAACATAGAGAATTAGATAAATATGCATGCTAAAAAGACATATTTCAAAAATCACATTAAACAATAGGTAAGGTTTATTTTTCAAAACATAGACCTTAATGAAACATATATATTAATGTTTTACTTCTTCCACACTTGATAAAATAAAAAGACTATAAATTTGTATTTTTTCACTTAGAGTATACTTGTAAGTGTAAAGCGTACTTTATAAAGTATTTTATTTTGTTATCCTTCTAAAATTTTATCTGCTTTTATCTTGAATATTCAATTTATATAATTAAATCCTGAATGGAATTATAATTTTTAGAATAACATAATATTTTGTAACACCTGAGTTTTACATATCTGTTCATTGTTAATATGTAGAACATTCTTTGAAGAATGTTGTTCATTTTATAAATGTCTTAGACAACTTTGAATTTGTAATTGAGGATTCCATAGGTTATAGTTTTATAATAATTGTTTGAGGTATTCACATTCATGTTTGCCTTTTAAAATACATAATGAAGTATTCTTTGAAATATCAACATGTTGAAGCAAATTCATGCTAGTAACTGTAGAACACTAGTACTCCTTCATACCTTCTTGTACGGCTCTCATGTGGGACCCATTAATAAATTGTAACACTATTATTAGTCAAGGCTAATGCATTTAATAATTAATTCAGCTTATAGTATGTACTAATAAATATATTTCTTAGTAGCCCCCAAATAGCTATCCCCCGCCCAAGTCCTCCAGGTTGCATTTTTTTAGTAACATTATTATAGCTATTGTTTATATATAACAACAAAAATGTTTTCTGATAGAACAAGAGCAAACCTGAGTCCTGACTCTTACTAATTCATCATATGATTTGGCAGAGTCTTTCCATCTCTCTGTGACTTGGAGCCGTTCCATTTATTCCTTCACCCATCCCTTGCTTTTACTGTGTCTCTGTTAAAAACCACATTTAGTTCTTTGTTGGACTCAAAAATTGAATCATGTACAGTTGCTAGCAATAACCATAATATCTACATAATAAGGTAATTATAAATGTTAAAATGGATAATGGAAATGAAATCAGTAAACACGCGAGAACTCATGCAAAAGGGTTTTCACATGAAGTCCATACCTGTAAATGGGTTATAATAAAATCAAACGTGGTAACCAGAATACAACTAAGCAGTTTGTCCTTGGTCACTCTGGCCAGAACCAAGTTCTTCCTTTATATCTCTTCTTGGCTTTTTGGCTAAGATCAAGTGTAAAGTTTACCTTTGTTACTATTAACCAAAACAGGCATCTCCAAACCTGTATGATGGCCAAATCATTGTAGTTTAATCACACAAGCTAGTGTAGTGATGGCATTGCTTGTCATGGTAACAGGACCTTTTTTGCTACAACCCTTTCTTCCTGCCAGTGTTTTATTGGCAGTGAGATAGCCTTTCTCAAACAACCCCGGCTTACCCTCTCTTCTCATCAGTACAGCTATTCACTGTGGGCAGAAGTGGCTAACAGAAGGAAGTGTAAACTTAGAAGGGAAACTCCATCAGTCAGTATAGAATGAGTACAATTAGATACAGTATTTTAACAATCACTTCTGCTTCCACGCATGGGAAATAACAATGTCAACAGTGTTATTACCAAACACACAGGCATGATATATGAGAGGCAACACAGTTGAATGGAAAGAAAATTATACTGGGAGCTTGGAGACTTCTGGCCCCTACTTCAGAGTGATGTTGGGAACATGATTGTTTTGACATGGGAAGACCAGGAGGGTGGTCACAGAAGGCATTGACCTGAACAAAGAATAACTAATGCATATTTGTTATGTTTATCTTAGGGAACTGGGAAATGTTACTGAATAAAATGACTGGTTTCTCTGTCTGGAACATTGGTCTCCTAGTTTATCACCCACAAATCCAGTAGATAGATTGGATTGATTTTATAACTTAAAAATGAATATTTGTAGACATGAATAGATTATGATGAAAATGTCTTGTCTGCATTCACAGTAAAAGAGCAGGGATCATATGCTACTTGGTTTGGCCACTGTGGAGAAGCACGTGTGTTGCATCGATAGAGGGCAGTACAAAAGTCCTTAGAACACAAAGGTAATGTTGAATAAGGAAATACTACAGGAAATTATACACCCGACCAAATTAGTTTTAAGGCTCCTAGACTTAAGAAGTTCTGTGAGTATGGTGTCAGACCATTTTTAGCAGTGGCAGCCAAGACGGTATTGGGTAGGAAAAAAAAAAAACTGGATGTTCAATTTTCCAGAGATTTCCTGTGTTTATTATTGTAAGGCTGTGATTTATTAAAACTGTCTTACTTCTTCAAGCAGACCAAGATTTCCTCTGTGCTACTGAGGCTAAGATATATGGGGTTTGTTCAAGGAGTCTGTGAATGAGACGAGGTTATAGTACCCAGGCTGCAATGGCGTTCATAACTGGCGAAGGATTTTCAAACTGGGTTGTCAGGAAGAGCTCTAGTCTCATTTTTTCTCATTACTGAATTTACAAATGTATTACCTTTAAGAAGAGTTACTGCTCATATTGAGTTTTGAGTTATAGGGTCTGAAACCACATTATTTATATCTTCAGAGTAATCGATGGCGTGTGTTGAAGAAATTGTGTGTTCTGTATCCCTCTTTCTTGTTGCACTCCTGCATACAGAAAGCAATACTATCGGTTAGTTATGTCTCATCTTGCCAGGGGAGATTGTAGGCAAATACCTTCTGACATTTCCTGCATACTTTGAATATATGTGAATGTTGTCCTGCATGATGGTGGTGGTGGTGAGCAGACAAAAACAAAGATCCTTTAACTATATATCAAAAAATTATTCTGTGAACTATATTAGTGAGCAGGGGAATATAAGGGTTGTAGGTCCACGAGTTTAAGCCTATTTCCTGGACATTTTAAAAGTGGTTTATTAAGCAGAGACTTTATAAAAATAAATATACAATTGATTCATGAACAACACAGGGGTTAGGAGTGTCAACCCTACAGACAGTTAAAAATTAATGTGTTACTTTTGACCCCCCCAAAACTTAACCACTAATAACCTGCTGTTGACCAGAAGCCTTACCGATAACATAAACAGTCGATTAACATATTTTGTATGTCACAGGTATTATATACTGTGTTCTTCAACAAAATAAGCTAGAGAAAAGAAAATTATTAAGAAAATCATAAGGAAGAGAAAATGCATTTACAGTATTTATTGAAAAAAAAAATCTGTGTATAAGTGGACCCACACAATTCAAACCCATGTTATTCAATGGTCAACTGTACTGAGAAATATTATGGATATACCAAGAATAAGACATGCCAAACTGGTCTCACTCCTTTCTTGGTAGTATTTCTGGAGTGATAAAGACAAGGAACACTATAGACATCATGAATCTTTATGTCAGAAAGATCCTTAATTATCTTAATGATATTGCTAAGAGCAAGGTAGGAAATTGCACCACGGCTGGTATTTGCCAAACTTTTACTTATTTATTTTTCATCTATGGAACTTTTGTCACCCTGGATAAAACTTTATTTAGAACATTAATGTATGATAAAAATAGGGAAATTACCATAAAATATTTGTATAGGTCCCTACCAAGGCCCTGGGGGACCTTAGCAATGTGCTCACCGGGGCATGTTTTAGTAAAATTTACAAAAATTAGGTATTTTTGTGTTGTTTTTCATAAAGAGGTTTTCTTTCAAATTGCAATCATGTCAGACCCACAAAATCTGGATTCACCTCCGAATAAACACAAAATGAAGCTTCCTTATGGAAATAGGTGTGGGGGCCTCGAATGCACTAATTCAGTCTCCCTAAGCCCCTGTGGCAGCCTTTGTGACTGAATCCACTGTAATTCCCATTCTGCTTGATATCTTGCATTTCTTGAGTAGTTTTGGGGACTATAGGTTTCTGGGTCCTAGAGCAGAACAGAATCAGAATTTATACAGATGGCTCAAGAAATCTGTATTTTTTTAAAGTACCTCAAATAATTCTGATGATGAATGCAGATTGGGAGACACTGGGTTAGATAATAAAACATGACCACCCCCCTCCCCACCCCCCACCCCTTCACACAAGCTGTTCAGCCTGAAGGTGAGATCTCTTGAGGAGCTCTTCCCTTGACTTGGTGATACACAACATCTTTAGCAGTGTTTGAGGTATAGATATGGGAGCTAAACAGAAGATGTAGAGGACTTGTTTATCAAGGAGTTATAGAGAACGTGCTTTGCAGTCAAATAGACTTGGGTCCCATCATAGCTGTCCCAGTCACTAGCTGTCTGATCTTCCCCATCCTTAATATTTCAATCTATTTTTCCTTCTATAGAAAAATGTCCCTTTCATTGGGTTGTTAAAAATGTTTAAAGAGATAATGCACATACAGAACTCAACACATACAGATTTAATATATGAACTGTCCTAAAGAAAATGTTTGCTTTTATCATTATCAATCATCATCATTACTAACTACAAAATCTTAGAAGAATTAATGGAGAGAAATAACCATGATTCCAAGTAGATTGAATGCAAAATGAATTTAAAACTGGAAGAAAGGGCAAGGAGGAGAAATTTCAGCTGAATTCAACAACCATTTATTAAATGCCTCTTTTATGCAAAATCTTCAAGGAGCTAATAATTTAGTCAGGGAGAGAGACACATAGAGCAACATAAATTATACAAAATTTGATAAGAGCCATGATAGAAGTAACTGCTTCCTATTTGATGCTTCAGAAATGCTGTCAAGCTTTAACCTTGTTGCCTCTGTCAACATACCTCACCACAAGCATTTGAACTAAGGAATATGCAGTTTTCTAGGAACAAGCATGAGGTATGGCTCAGTTCCCTTCCTCTTCAATGATTGTGTCTTTGGTAAGGTACAAAGTATGGTCTAGTTCCTGAGGTCATTCAGTTTTGAGAGTAGATGACCAGCACATAACACTGCATCACTCTAAATAGAGCAACTGCCGTACTGCTGCTAACTGGTAACATTTGGACAGTGCAGGGCCATCTCTCTCTGGCTGAGATCTGGGAATCACTAGGGAACACGGGCCAGGCCATTTGTAGGAAACTTCAGGTCCTGAAGGTATCAATTTGGAGGACCCACATTAAAAAAAAAAAAGTATATATATGGTGTCAAGTAAAAATTAAGTAGGAAAATTAATATCGAATAAGAAAAAATGCATGAAATTGTGAATTTTCAACATTGTTATATATCACAGGTACCTCAAATTAAGGAAAAGTCCTTTAAAAAATTCAATTAAGTATCTGAGGTTACTTCACAATACTACTCTTCTTCTTTGTTGTAGTTAGAAAACAACATGAGATCTACCCTGCTAACAAACTTTTAAGTGTACAGTACAATATTGCATGACTGAGACTGCACCCATTGAATAACAACTCACCATTTTCCCTCTCCCCCCTTTTTCTTAACAACCACCATTCTCTGCTTTTGTGTGTTTGACTATTTTCGATACCTTGTATAAGTGGAATCATACAGTACCTGTCATTTGTGTCTGGTTTATTTCGCTTAGCATAATGTACTCAGGGTTCATCCATGTTGCGTATGGCACTATTTCCTTCTTTTATTTAAGGCTGAATAATATTTTTTTGTATTTATACCATGTTGTCTTTATCTGTTTATCCATCAACGGACATTTAGATTGTTTCCAGATCTTGGATATGTGAATAATGCTGCAGTGAACATGGGGATGCAAATATCTCTTTGAGGTTCTGATTTCAATTCTTTCGGATAAATACCCAGACTTGGGATTGCTGGAACATATGGTATTTCTATTTTTAATTTTTTGAGAAACTTCCATACCGTTTTCTATAGCAGGAACACCATTTTACATTTCTACCAACAGTGTACAAGAGTTCCATTTTCTCTATATCCATGCCAACACTTATCTTTTGTGTTTTCATAATTGCCCTCTTAACAAGTATGAGATGATATCTCATTGTGGTTTTTATCTGCATTTCCGTGATGATTAGTGATGTTGAGCATCTTTTCATATATATGTTGGCCATCTGTATTGTCTTCTTTAGAGTTTTGGCTATTCAAGTTCTTTGCCCATTTTTTAATGTGGTTATTATTATTTTGCTATTGACTTGTAGATATCCTGTATACTCATACATTTTGGATATTAACTCCTTATCAGATATATGATTTGCAAATATTTTCTCCCAATCCTCAGGTTGCCTTTTCACTCTGTTAATTATTTCCTTTGCTGTGCAGAAGTGTTTTAGTTTGGCATAGCCCCACTTGTTATTTTTGTTGACTGTCCTTTTGGTGTCATATCCAAGAAATCACTGCCAATATCAGTATTATGAAGCTTTCTCATTATGTCATCTTCTAGCACTTTTATAGTTCCATATCTCACATTCCAGTCTTTAATCCATCTTGAATTGATTTTTATGTATGCTGTAATGTCAGGATTCAGTTTCATTCTTTGCATGTGAATATCCAGTTTCCCCAATACCATTTGTTGAAAAGACTGTCCTTTCCTGAGTGTATATTCTTGACATCCTTGTCAAAGATCAATTGACCATATATGCATTCATTTCTTTCTGGACTCTCTATTCTGTTCCATTGGTCTATATGTCGGTCTTTACACCAGTGCCATACTGTTTTAATTACTGTAGTTCTGTAATATATTTTGAAATCAGAAAGCCTGATATCTCCAGGCTTATTCTTCTATCTCAAGATTGATTAGACTATTTAAACTCCTTAGTGGATCCATATAAATTTAAAGATTGTTTTTTCCATTTTTGTAAAAAATGCCATTGGGATCTTGATAGGGATTGCATTGAATCTGTAGATTGCTTTGAGTAGTATGGACATTTTCACAGTATTAAATCTTTCATTCCATGAATATG
Source organism: Hipposideros armiger (assembly GCF_001890085.2). Classification (NCBI taxonomy): domain Eukaryota; kingdom Metazoa; phylum Chordata; class Mammalia; order Chiroptera; family Hipposideridae; genus Hipposideros; species Hipposideros armiger. Next base: position 39,333 of record NW_017732396.1, on the reverse strand, counting down.
AGATGTCTTCCTGTTTATTTGTTTCTTCTTTAATTTCTTTCTTCAGTGTTTTATAGTTTTCTGTACAAATCTTTCACCTCTTTTGTTAAGCTTATTTCTAAGTATTTTAATTTTTTGATGCTATTGTAAATGAGATTTTCTTAATTTCTTTTTCAGATAGTTGATGATGTACAGAAATGCAACTTATTTTTATATGTTGATTTTGTTTTGCAACTTTACTGAATTTGTTTATTCTAAGAGATTTTTTGTGGAGTCTTTAGGGCTTTCTTTGTATAAAATGATATCATCTGTGAACAGAGATAATTTTACTTCTTTCTTTTTGGTTTAAATGCCTTTATTTCTTCTTTTTGCTTAATTTCTCTGGATAGAACTTCCAATAGTGTGTTGAATAGAAGTGGTAAGAGTGGGCATTCTTGTCTTCTTTCTGACCTTAGAAGAAAAGTTTATCACTGTTGAGTATGATATTAGTTGTGGGCTTTTCATATACAGTAAAACCTTGGATTGCGAGTAACTTGGTTTGCGAGTGTTGCGCAAGATGAGCAAACATTTCTAATACATTTTAACATGGTAAACGAGTGATGTCTTGCAATACGAGTAGTTTGTTTCTGGGACAAATTATGCTCGCAAACCAAGGTATTACTGTATGGCCTTTATTATGTTTAGGTAACTTCATTCTGTTCCTAGAGAATTTTATTTGGGAGTTTTATCATGAAAGGGTATTAATTGTGTCAAATGCTTTTTGACATCCATTTTTCTTAAGTCAAATTTTGACATCTGTTGAGATGATCATGTGGTTTTAATCCTTTATTTTACTATTGTGGGGTATCACATTTATTTGTATATATTTAATTTTCCTTGCCTCCCAGGGATAAGTCTCACTGCATCATGGAGTGTGAGCCTTTAAATGTACTATTGAATTTGGTTTGCTAGTACAGTAATACCTTGGTTCGCGAGCATAATTCATTCAGGAAACAAACTACTCATTGCAAGACATCGCTCATGTACCACGTTAAAATGTACTTGGTTTGCGAGCATAATTTATTCTGGAAACAAACTACTTGCATTATAAGACATCACTCGTTTACCAAGTTAAAATATATTAGAAATGTTTGCTCGTCTTGTGGAACACTCGCAAACCACTTTACTCGCAATCCAAGGTTTTACTATTTTGTTGAGGCTTGTTTCATCTACGCTCATCAGAAATATTGGACTATAGTTTTTCCCTTTTTGTAATATCTTTTCTGGTATTGGTGTCAGGGTCTTATAAAATCAGCGCTTATGCTGGCCTTAAAGAATGAGCTTGGAAGTATTCCCTCTTCGTTTTTTTAAGAAGAGTTTGAAGAAGATTTGGCATTAAGGCGTCTTTAAATGTTTGGTAAAATTCACTAGTGAAGTCATCTGGTCTAGGCTTTTTTTTCTTCAAAGTTTTTGATTACTGATGCAATCTCTTTATTAGTTATAGTCCTGATTTTTTTTATTTCTTCATTTATTCTAAATTATTGACTGCAGATTCTTTGTTTGCTTCTTTCTCATAATAGCACTTTATGATATTCTCTGGAGAGGCCAGAAAGATGAGTCAGTCTTTTCTTTTGCACCATTGATCAAGAATTTTAAATTATTGATAGGTTAGGAAAATGTATTTCATGTTAATTATGCATTATTGGTAATGCCATACTGAGATATAAGCTAATACTTTGTGATGTGTAACCTTATACACAGAAACATTGTTTTAGAAGCATTACTGTAGTTTTGTGCCCTTCATAGTGAAAATTTTTTATATATATTCTATTATCTGTGATTTTTATAAAAAAATAAAAAACAAAAGTATGAGTGGTATATTTACAATTGTATATACTATATATTAAATATAATTCTGACAAAAAAGACTTTAATTTGATATTGATGAAAACAGGTTCATTTACAATTTTGCATATTAATGTGTGGAAGAATTTTCTATAGACTAGCTTCTGGCTCTATAGATTTTGAAACTTATTTTTCTTCAAATATTTAAATACTTCTGGTGCCAGATATTGTAGAACATGGTAAATATGGACTCTTTGCTGCACTCTAGAGTGATAGTTTTAATAGGAGGAACAATTGAGTGCTGTATTTTATGTTACATACTTTAAATATGTAAGAATGTTTATACCAGTATTCTTGAAAAGTGCAACCATTCTGAGCTCTCCCAAGTGACAAAAGTCTGTGCCTGGATTCACACATAAAGGAATATAATACAGCAACCTAAATGAATTAAATGGTAATCCATTTTAATGTGTGTCACTTGCCCATTACAGGAAATCCACTTTATAGATAAAGCAACACTTTATGTCATTGCCCTTTTGTCTTCTTTTCTAACTCTTCTTCACTGCTCCAGAGCAGGGAAAGCATCTTGCCACTGGAACATACCTTTCAAACCCCATCATGTCTCTCCCCAAGTTCATTACTATTTAGATTATTTAGATTTTCTGCCTCTCTTGTCCTCTTTTTTTCTAGCACTTCACTTCTCAGCTTTCTCCTCCATAGTATACCATGATAAGACATCAGATGCAAGACTCTTGTTGGAGGGAAGGGGAGGGAAACAGCTCTGTAGCAGGTGAATGGAGTGGAGGAAGGAACAATGGGTATTGCTCACCCACTGGTCATGTTTGGTTTGGTCATATTGACTGGGCCAGGACAGAGAGAAGAGGAGAAAAAGTAGACTCCTATATTTAGGTTACAAGTCCAGTTGTAAGAGAGGTGATCAAGTTCTGTAATTTTGCAGATATCCCTGTAAAGATTCAGTATCTTTACATTTTTCTCTTGTGTGAATGTTTGATCCTACTCTAAACACTTTTGCCATTTAAAACTAGAGTATAATTCAAACTCATAATATTTCAGCCCTGTCACACAATACAATTGCCTCGACTTCAACAGCCACAAAAATGCATTGAATGATTTCTATGGTGATGGAAAACAACTCAGCTCCTCTCACATTGTTTTAAATCTTGTTAGTTACTAATCTCTTGTTGAGTTAGAATAATAAATGTAGTAGATTTATGTATCATAAATGTGCACAAAAGACTTTCATATAAAAATGTATAATAAATGCATCTCTGGAACTTAGAGACCTGTACAATGTAGCATCTTTGTAATTGCATTTTTTTCTGGTAAAAGGGAAACATGTTAATCAGTGATTTAATTTTAAATGAAGAGAAGTCAATTTTTCTAAAATGGAATAGAACCTCTCAGTTTCCTATGTATGTACACCTAAAATAAATCATAAATACTCATTTCCCTTTATTGAATATTTCACACAAAATATATTCAGTTGAAACTGAACATATTCAATCAGTGAATATTCTGTTTATCAACTGTTTATTGCAAGAGAAGTAAAGGGTAATAAGTGTTTTTACTTTCCATTTTATAGGACTTGAAGATGAAAGAATTGTATTACTTTAAAAATTAAATTAATTTCTATAAAATATGTCACCCCATAATTATCTGAAAAATTTTAATAAATAAGTGTGTTCTAAGTTTAGGCTTATTAAACCCTTTCCTTTATAGTACACTAGAAAGTTTAATTTATCTTTGAAAATATGTATATATATGTATAGATAGATATGAATAGTTTTGCCATATGAATATTTTTTATTAGTTTTAATCTCTATGAATAGTTTTGCTCAGTTAAACTCTGTGGCTATTTTACTCCAAAGAAGACAAGGTCTTGAATTATTTACATTTGGCCTAGATAAGATTTAGTTTAAATATTTGTCATTATTCTATTTAGGTTGCAAAGAAAAAATGCTTTTTTATCTGTGTTCCATAAAACTTCAGATCACATGATATTTGTATTAACTTGTATTTTTGATACACAAACACACACATATATCTTTCCCCACTATCCTGTGTATTATATATGTATGGACAACATCTGCTTCATTTATCTATGCCATAATGTTAGTTAGTTATGCAGTAAGTGTTCAAAATATTAAAATTAATCAATACTCAAATATTGAAATGAATTATAAAAATCATTTTTTAAGGTGCCATGATATTTTAAAATTAGCTTTTATATCTCCCAGTGGTAAATTTTATAGTCTGTTTGCGAAATATAACTGAAACTTCCAATATTTTTCCTCTCAAGTTTATGAGAAAGCTTTTTCATTGTTTATGACTGCATACTCATATGCATTATCTTGAAAGTCCATAATATCAGAAGATTTAGATGAGATAATGGCATTTAACAATGCTCAAACTATATTTTAGCCATTGCTATTGCCTAGAGAACACACTGAAAGCCTAAATATTTAGGAGATATTATACTATTTAGATAAAGACAAAATATTAGATGTCTACATATGTATAATGTGAAGTGTCCATATTTAATTACCCTGTGATAGAGTTAGTAGCAAATATAATAAAATCTCTTAACTATACACCTATTACATTCTAATCCTCGTGGCCCTTTACATATCTTTAAGATTCTTGCAAAGTGTTGCACAGATATTCTATTTGAATCCATATCAAAATATGGATGCTGAAGGAATTGGTGAACCATGGTATAGCCTGTTTTGTGGGCTAGATAGAAGTAGGTATTGCCATTCACAGATTGTAGCCAGATGATAGCAAAGCGTGTTATCAACCAAATTATGATGATTTGTATGAGCTTAATGAAAAGTCTCAACAGAATGTTAAAAATATGGTAAATCAAACCTGATGTAGAAAAGATTCATTAGAATGTTAAAATAATACTATAAAGGAATAGTTCCATTACTGTTTGAATAATAACTTTAGACATTAAAATAACATCAAGATTGAAGTATACATAAACTCCCTGAGTCAAATCAATCAATCAATTAATCAATATATACTTTAATTGAAACCTGCTGTATTTTATTCATTGAAATAAAATTCTATCAGGAATTCCTACAGCTCTTTACATAATTGTCTTTATTGACCAAATTTAGATAACTGTTACCTGTTAAATGACATCATTATATTGTGGCTATTTTAAAAAAAGAAAAAAAATGTACTGACTTGTTGGATTCTAATTAACATATTTATTATAATTTAATTAAGGAATTTCTAATAATTATCAAATTTTAGTTTTCATGACCTGAGAACTTAGTTACTATCATCTGTTTATTTTCTAGTTCTACTGATTGAAACATCTATTAAATTATTGTTACATTTTATAACTATCTTCATAAAAATTCAAGGTTTTTGATTTGGACATACAATTTTCTTGTGGAAGGTAAATGTGTAGCATATTGCTTTTCACACTGTCTCGAGTCTTGGGCATTTGAGGCTTGGGTCATGGAATGAATTGCAGAGAATAAAGATCAGTTGAGTAAAAATAGTAGGGTTCAGAATCCCTGACTATTCATAATCACACATTCAACCAGAACCTGTTATGTGAATAAGTTAAACCCAGATCTAGGTATTATGTTTTTATGGTTTTGAGAACTACTTATCTTGAGCTACATTGACATAGTTTTGTTTCAAGCACTAATTTATAGAATATAATTACATGTGTAATTATGACCTTCCTGAAAAAACTAAAAATGTGCTTGATGGAATATCCAAAGTTACATATTTATATGTAACTATTATGTATTTCAGATGGCTGATCACACTGAAGTGATGAAAGGCATTCGTCAATATCCAGGAGTTCGATATCCTGTCCTCACTCCTAATCTTCAGGGTTTTCACCATGCTGTAAGTGTGCTACTAATGTTTCTCAAATCAGTATTCTTCTTACTGTTTTCAAATTCTTTACAAAGTTAAAACTGTGTCATATGTAACTCATTTGCTATTCTGTACAAATACTATGCTAATACACTGACATGAATACGTGGAGATCAATACCCTCATGGTTCAGTTAGGGACTAACGTGCTTTGCATAAATGGTTCTTCAGATTTAACCATTCAAGAATTAAACTACAATTATCCATTAAGGTGAAATTCTTTTGAAAGTGTATTTTGTGCATCCATCTTAAATAAGGAATATAGAATGTAAGCTAATCAGTTCTCAGTGCAATATTATGATTATAATTATTAATATTATTATAGTGAAGAATTATTTTTGTCAACTTTTTTGAGTCTGCTTGCTGTTGCTGTTGTTCCACTGGCCCCTCTAGAGATGACTCTAATCACCGTCATAGGAACTGCCTCTAACAGGTTTCCCTATTCCTCTTCTGGCTTCTTTCTTCTGATCCTCTGTGATTTAGGAACTGATATGCAAAAAGGCTTTAGTAATTATGCACGAGAAAAATCAGTGTGATTTTAAGTAAAGACTTGAGCTGGTATGCTTCCATAGCTTTACTGTAAAAGTTTTGCAGCTGCTATTGCTGGTGTTCATGGGTCTTTTTTACTTTTGTATTTCAGGCTGAGTTGCATGAGTTGCGATTGTGGGTGCTAGTTATCTATCACCTGTTAGTGTATTTTGTTAAAACCACTTTTCTTTTGTTTGATTTGATATAATTGTTTATCACATTGTAAAGAAAACAAGAAGAATCTTAAGACATTGTAAATATTACTCTCATTGGGTCCTAAACAGAGAAGGGAATACATTCACCTTGAAAAGATACTGAGAGGATACCCTCAGGTAGCTAGAAGGGCTAGTAATGGAATGAAACAAAACTTGGCTTGGGAGTCACACAAACCCGTGCTCAAAGTAATGTTTCAGATCGTTTACTAGCTCTGTGACCCTGTGGTCGTGATTTAGTGTCTTGTCCACAGTTTTCTCATCTGTAAAATGTAATAATACTTAGCTTACAAGGTTGTTTATCTATTAGAAATAGGGTATGCAAAGTACCAACAACAATACTGGAGCATAGTACATGTTCCATAAATATAATTTTAATCTTAAAGGTTAAAATTGATTTGGATAGAGGAGTGGAAGCTGATATTTTTTTTTAAAGATTTTTATTGGGGAATTGGGATGGGAACAGTGCTGGGGAATTGGGGGAAGGGGAACAGACAAGTTGCTGTCGTTTTGTTCTTCAGTCTAGTTGTGGAGGACGTTGCCTCACTGGCCCAAGTTGGCACCATCATTGCGCTCTTCCCGGGCGAGGCAGATCAGTCGCCGGCTTCTGGACGGCCGCTCACTGCGGCTGCTGGCTACACACGGTAGCCCATGGCAACCCACTGCCACAGGGGCTGCAGCCTACGCCGTCGCCGGCGACTCACAGCAGCCCAGCTCCAGGTTGAGCTGTTGTTCAGCATCTTAGCTGTAGAGGGCAGTGTCACTGGCCCTCATATGTGGGATCCGAACCGGGCCCCTCTGGTGTCCCAAGCCAGTTCTTAACCATCGCGCCACTCGGCCGGCCCTGATATATTTTTTTTAATGTTGGAGGAAAGATAACAAAATTTTTTTCTCAATGTATTAATAGGGATCAGAATGAGAGGAGGAACCTGGGCACAGTGCTAGAGATACATTCATAGAACATTTTAAAATTTCAGCTGGACAAAGAGGAGGCTTGACATTTGAAAAGAAGTCACTGGAGAAGCCTTTGGGAAAGAGTGAAGATGGCAAAAGGGGCAAAAGGGAACTTGATTAGGTTAACATTTTGGATTTACAGATTGGCAGGAGGATTTAGCATTAGACACACAAGAGCGTGTTGTAGCAGTGGAGGTATGAAACGGGAAGCTTGGTTAAGAGATAGGAAGAAAATTTGGGGCAAAATCCCAATGATGAATTGAAAACTATTTTTCTGTTGGATTGCAGGAAGAGAAGAAAAACAGAAAGACTTTACTGTACTGTGTTATAATAATTGGTCTAAAAATAATGTTTTTCATAGATATTTAAGATGTTTTGTTGGGGTGCTATTATTTTCCATAATTAGTGTTAAAGTATTTGTGAGGATAACATAATTTAGGAAAGGCAAAATTATATTGGAGCATCATCACTGTGTTTTCTGTGCCACATAGATTTACCAGTGTTGCAGGTTGTGGAATTATTGTTATAAAATGTTTTTACATTTCAAAAAAGTATATGTAGCAATATGAGAGGAATGTGATTTTAAATTCTAAGGCAAATTTTAAAGAATGCAAGTATGACTTTATAGAGTAGTTAGTATTTCTTCTGCTGTCACTTACATTTTTTAAATTATTAGCTTATGCCTTTAAATTATGTTTTTCAGGTTGCTGCTGGTGCCACTGAGATATCAGTGTTTGGTGCTGCATCTGAGTCCTTTAGCAAGAAGAATATTAACTGTTCTATTGAAGAAAGTATGGAGAAGTTTGAGGAGGTTGTTAAGTCTGCCAGGCACATGAATATTCCAACACGAGGGTACGTACAAAATCTCACACATTCTCTTTAGTTAACATCTATTGTTAAATCTCATTTATGAACTATCTAGACATGATTTTACCATTTATAACAATATATGTAGTGCATCTTATTTGTACCATATGCGATCAGACCCATCACTATTAGAGGTACATCTCATCAATATTAGTTAATAATTATTAAACTATATCTAGCTTGTGGAGTGTGTAAAGCAGTTGAAATCAGAGGGAGTAACATGCAAACCTGACAGTGTTACTCATTTTATTAATACTGACTTATCCAAGTGTAGCCGTCTTTTGATCTCAGCCCAGTATGAGTTAATAAGTTGGTGTAAACTCACAGCATTTGGAAAGGAATCATCTAATGTGGTTTCCAAAAAGTTTTTTTTTATTGTTGTTAAGAACCATGACTTTTTCAAAGAATGTTTTATGTAGAACTTCAATAGAATACATAACACATAAAATTGAGTCTGAGCTGCACTGGGAAGTCGGGCCCATCATTTCACCCATTCAACCTCCCCATCAACAGCTGACTTTCCTGATTTCTCTCTGTGATCCCAAAGCCAAGGTATATAGGGATGGAGAAGAGAGAGAAAACCTGCTTTGGGTCTTGCCTGCTCCTGCGACCAGCAGTTGCAGCATCTATTGCAAACAGACTCTATACCCAAGCCTATGTTCTGTGAAATGTGTAATAAATCCTTTGTTACTTAAGACAGAAATTGTTTCTAAGACATTAGCTAATTGTCCATTGATTTTCCTAATTATAGAGATATGATAAACAGACCATATTGTCTTAATAAATTAAAATGCATAGCTTTTGCAAGAGAAGGTCAAATGTAACTGGATTAGATGCAGGTTGTACCTCCTTTGGCTAAGGTGACCAAAGTTCATGCTAGCAGGAAATATTCAGCAGTTAATGAGAAAGACAAGTGGATTTAATTTCGAGTGATGATATTAGAAAAGGATTAGATTTCAGCCAAGGTCATTGGAAGAGCAGTGACCTTGTTTGAATTCTAATGGAGTTAGACAACACCAACATATCTTGTTGGTTCGCTTACATTTTTTAACTTCTTTTTTCTCTCTCCATAGTAAGTTTCCAACATGAATTTTTTTAAAGACACAAAATTATTTTTGTAAATAAATATATCATAACATGCAAAGCACATACAAGAAAAAAATTTAAAAGACGATAGTGTGCTTCCATAGACAGAAAATAAAGGGTGTCTGTTGCTAAGGCAAAGTAACATAACCATAGTCAGAAAGGAGAAATGTCCTATAAGCTTCTAAATTCAAACATGCGTAGGTTGTTTTGTCTCTCTTTCCTTTAAATGGAAGAGAAAAACAAAGAAGCTATTTTATTTCCTTGTGTGTTTAAATGTGGGGTGTAGGTTTTAGAGTAAAGTAATTCTCATTAGAAAGTTGAAAAACCACCTAACTATAAGCAGTAAAATGAATGTGCAGCTTTCACTCAAATATGAAGTTTAATGTTTAAAGATGGATATAAACATAAATTGTATAATACCAGATTTTATCATCTTAATTTTTCTCTTATAAAACAGAATAGGTAATGTAATAAAGCCAATAGAAACCCTAAATCCTCTTCAGTACTGACTGTTGAACAATTAATATTGTCCCATCAGTAGAGAAACTTCTAACCATGCTACAACTTAAAAAGTTTCCCAAGAAATGATAAGGTACAGAAGTACAAGATGCACACGGAGTGACACGTAGTCAAATGTGTCAAAAGTACATTGAAGATTTACTGTAGAGTTCTGTTATAGACAAATATATGTTTATCAATGCAGATTTTCATCCTTTAGAACACAAGTCTTGGATTTTTTTGAAACACGACTCACTTTTAGAAAATGTGAGTTCACTGTTTATTTGTGTAGTTGAAAATTATCTTCTTACTCCCCAAAACTTTTGAAGAGTTTAACTTAGATTTTATTTTTACTGCAAATCTAGGTGGTAGGTACTCATTATTAGAAGTCACAGGCCAGTGGTACTCATTTACAGAAAAGAACCATGTTCATCTACTTGAAATTGGAGTAGATGCTTCATCATGTCTTTTTAGGGCAATGGCTGCATCAGCATGTACTTGATCATCATCCCAAAAATTAGTGTCATCAGCTGTTAGGTGTAAAGGCCATAAGGCACTACACATTTTATAAATGCTGGCAATTTAATGTTTCAAATAAAAATTAAACTTTCATTTGATCAAAATGGCAGCTTTTATTAAAGTTATAAAGGCTATTGTTTGGTTCCATCCTTCACAAAACACACACATACACGTCCATGTGTACATATTTTTCACGCATGCTCAGAACTTTGCATACCATCTGGGACACTGGGAAATAATACCATGCCAGGTCAGTGACATAAAATGTGGAGTCAGCTACCTACTGCTGCATATACATTATATGTGAATGGACAATGAAATGTCTACGTTTTTGGCTTCATTCTTTAATGTTTAATTCACATCCATGTTTAAAATATCTAGGTTATATTTTTATTATGACTAAATTTTAAAAAGTTAAAAAGTCAAAGAAAAATAAAAGCCCATGATAAATGTAATCATGGTCCCTCTTTTTATCCATGGCATTTACTGAAAGAATGATCTCTTAGTTTGTCAAGATCCTTTTGAATTCGAAATGCATCAAGATATGAAGTAGTGCTCTAATATATCATATAAAACATTCAGGTTTTATTTCTTTTTATTTAAAGCAAGTATCAACGTCTCTTCTATGAAATCACATGAATCACATGCTCACACTGTTTGTGTGAATATTAATTTAAAAAGAAAACTATCACTATGGTGCCAATATTAATTTCACTGTTAAAATGCTTATAAATGTATATTAAAATTCACAGGGTCAGCAGTTGTGTGCATATCAAAGCAAAACTTTTTAATATAATTATGTCTTAGGCCTCTCCTATAAAACGGCCTAGAATGTTCTGATCCGTGATTAACCTCCTGAAAGTCTGAGCCTACTGAAAGTTAAAAGGAGTATATTTTTAACATTTTTCCTAAGGGCCAAATAAAATTATTCATCCATTGTTTAAAAAAATACAAATTGAAAAAGTATTTGACTGTGAACTGCAATTACTGAATTTCTCCTCAACTTCCCAGAAAAAGTAAAAGTACAGAATAATAAGAACAAGGAATAAAGGCAAATTAGCAATAAAACTAATAAAACACAATCATAGAAAACTTTTAGATACTGAAAAAGAAATGCAATTGTAGGATGAGATCATGTTTTACTTTAGTCATAACTTTTTTTTTAACTGAGTTAACATTGGTTTATAACAAATAAGTTTTAGGTGTACAACATTATAATTCAATATCTATGTACACTGTTGCATGCTTACCACTAAAAGTTTAGTTTTTATCCTTCACCATATGTTTAACCTCCTTTACCCATTTTGCCCTCACCCTCACCCCCTTCCCTGCTGGTAAACACCAATCTGTTGTTTGTATCTATGAGTTTGTTTTTATTTGTTAGATCGTTTGGTTTTTTTTTTCCTTTTTTGTATTGTATTCCACATATGAGTGAAATCAAATGACATTTGTCCTTTTCAGCCTGATTTATTTCACTTAGCACAATATCCTTAAGACCTATCCATGTTGTCACAAATGACAGTATTTCATTGTCTTTATGGCCAAGTAGTATTCATTGAGAGAGAGAGAGAGAGAGGGAGAGAGAGAGTGAGTGTGTGTGTGTGTGTGTGTGTGTGTGTGTGTGTGTGTGTGTAGTACATCATCTGTATGCATTCATTGGTTGATGAGTGCTTAGGTTGTTTCTATATCTTTGCTATTGTAAATATTCTTTGGATAAATACCCAGAAGTAGAATCACTGAATCACATGGTAGTTCTATTTTTAATTTTTTGAGGACCCTCCATACTGTTTTCCATAGTGGCTGCACTGGTATACATTCACCAAGAGCTCACGAGGGTTCCCCTTTTCTCCACATCCTCATTAACAACCTGTTATTTTTGCCTTGTTGGTAATACCCATTCTAAAAGGTGTGAGGTGATATTTTATTGTGGTTTTGATTTGCATGTCCCTAATAGTGATGTTGAACATCTTTTCATGAGCCTTTTCCTTGGAAAAAGGTTTATTCAGATCCTCTGCCCATTTTTTAATCAGGTTGTTTGTTTTTTGTTATTGTTAGGTGGTTGTTGTTGGGTTCTTTATATAGTTTGGATATTAACTCCTTATTGGAAATATCACTGGCAAATATCTTCTCTCATTCAGTTGGTTGCGTTTTTGTTTTGTTAATGGTTCCCTTTGCTGCACGGAAGCTGTTTAGTTTGATGTCGTCTCATTTATCTATGTTTGTTTTTGTTTCCCTTGCTGTTGGAGTCAAGTCCACAAAAACATTCTAAGACCGATGTCTAGGAGGTTAGTGCCCATGTTTTCTTCTGTATAATTTACAGGCTCAGGTCTTACATTTTTAAGTCTTTAATCCATTTTACTGGTTTTCCCTTTGAGAGATAATGTATAACTCAACACATTTATTCAAGAACTTGCAACCCACTTGTGTGTTAGCCACACCATCTAGGTCATGTTGCACAGGTTGCATTTCCTATCCTGCCCCTGTCTAATGCAAAATGTCATTTTGGATTCTGATCCTGACCCTGAAGGTAATAGCAGTCTTACTGAGTGAGATAATGAGCTTCTGATTTAGGGCTCCATTTTTTTAAATACCTGGTGACTGGCAGGCAATGTTTCTCGTGACTGATATAGGAAATACCTTCCATTGGATGATCTTCCCCGACGGAATTCACTTGCACATATGGCACTGTCTTCTTATAAGTGGACAGCTTATTGGTCAAATTCCTTTACAACTTCTATTAAACTAAGGTCTTTGTGTTGGCCTGGAAGAGCAATTCAAATCATAATTTACCAAAATATGGTACATAAAACTCTAAAAATGAGACATCTGTTAAAGCTATTTTCTTTCATACATATGGTCTGCATGAGGGTTTATACTTTGCTTTTTAGCCTTAAATGTTATTTCATCACTGCCGTATGCCAGAATAACTCATACGCAGCAATAGTTAATATGCGTAAGATATATTTGTGTAGTCATGCCTAAATAGCCGTCATGGAGAGCTTTTGTGGAAAGAATGTGTTTTGTCATTTCTCATAAAATTAGCTTTTTAGAGTATATGGAGAATCTTCACAGAATCACTCCTTGAGACCAAGAAACAATCTTTATTTCTTATATCGTGCACATTGATAAGTGCATAATAGTCTCTTAAAAACTTATTTTTGGTTGGCTTCTGAGTAATGGAATGCTATTTTGTATTGTTCATAGGTTGATATATTCTACACCAGGGCATCAGAGAGCACCTATATTTAAATGTCTTAATTACTTTTAATTGGCATTACATATCATCACTCTTGGGATTGTTTTTCCTTTCTGAGGATAGTAGTTTTGACTTTTTCCACTCTGTTTGTGACATTGATTCAACTCTTTTACTCAACCTTTTTGCTGGGATGATTGGAGGAACATGGGATAATTGTGGGGAGGTAGGCTTGGGGAAGGCCTAATTGTAGGTGCTTTTTTTATGATTCAGTTCTACTAAGTAAAGTTGTTAAAGTCTTGAAAGCCTCAGTTTTGCATTTTATCATGATTTTGCACAATACAGATGCCACTTGACTTATAATGGGGTTATTTTTCCAATAAACCCATCTTAAGTTGAAAATATATTGTAAGTTGAAAATGCATTTAATACACTTAACCACCCAACAGTATATTGTAGCTTAGCTTAGCCTACCTTAAATGTGCTTAGAACACTTACATTAGCCTACCATATGTGAAATCATCTAATCTAATGAATACATTGTAGTGTATACTTTATTTACCCTAATAATCTCATAGCTAACTGGAGGCTGCAGTCACTGGCTCTGCCCAATATCATGAGAGAGTACCATACAGCATATTGCTAGCTTGGGAAAAAGATTAAAATTCAAAATTTGAAGTATGTGTATGGCTTTCTCAACATCCTAAAGTAAAAAAAAAAACAAAATGTAAGTCAAACCATCATAAATCAGGGACTGTCTGTACTCATAAATGGCTTCAATAAGAACAAATAAAAATGGGCCGGCCAAGTGGCTCAGTTGGTTAAGAGCTTGCTCAAGAGTTTGAGCTCTGAGCAACAGCGGTTCAATTCCCGGTCTGAGGTGAGCAGCCGCTAAGCTACCACCAGGTAGCAGGGTGGCTCAGCTTAAAAAACAACAACAACAAAAAAAAACAAATAAAAACAAAGCAACTCATATTTCTATCCACAGAGTTTATTGGAACACCATGCTTTTTGTTCATTTTAGCATAATTAGCTTTGATATGGGTGATCATATGACTCCGTCATCTTAAATATTTAAAATGTAGTTTCAGGTCTGACTTCCAAATATGTGCTATCATCTCTGGCTACAGGATTTAGAACATCAATAACCTGGATCTAGCTATACATTTATTGTATATTTGTAGATGAGGAATTTTATAGAAAATTATTCAGAAGGTGAAAATGACATATTAACCAACACATGGCTACATTAATTTATTCAAAAAATTTTGAGTGTTTTACATAATGTACAGTCATGATAATATGAGGAATATGAAAATTAGCCTAACTTCAAAGAATCCCAGCAAACTGGGAAAATAATATGTGTAGAAATAATTATTATATTTTTTTAAAAAGCAAGTACATTGAGAGAGATACAGATAAATCCTATTAAAGTTTAAAGTATTACTGTGGCTAGGACTTCCAGTATTCTATTGAATAATAGTGGTGGGTGATAGTGGGAATCCTTGTCTTGTTTTCTGATTTTAGAGAAAGGTTTTCAGCTTTTCACCATTGAGTATGATGTTAGCTATGGGCTTGTAATATATAGCCTTTAGGAAGTTGAAGTAAGTTCCTTCTATATCCATTTTGTGGAGAGTTTTTATCATAAATGGCTGTTGAGTTTTGTAAAATGCTTTTTCTGCATCTCTTGAGATAATCGTATAATTTTTGTCCTTGGTTTTATTGATGTGATGAATCATATTAATTGTTTTGCAGATGTTGAACTACCCTTGCATCCCTGGTATAAATCCCACCTGATGATGGTGTATAACCCTTTTAATGTATTGTTGAATTCAGACTGTTAGTATTTTGTTGAGAATTTTTGCATCTATGAGTATGTTCATCAGGGATATTGGCCTGTAATTCTTTTTTTTTAGTGTCTTTTGTCTGGTTTTGGTATTGGGGTAATGCCTTGTAGAATGAGTTTAGAAGTGTCTCTCTTCAATTTTTTGGAATAGTTTGAGATGGATAGGTACTGATTCTTCTTTAAATGTTTGGTAAAATTCACCTTTGAAGTTTCTGGCCCTGGGCCTTTGTTGGGAGTTTTTTTATTAATGTTTCAATTTCATTGCTAGTAACTGGTCTGTTCAGATCCTCTGTTTCTTCCTGGTTTAGTCTTGGATAGTTGTATGTAAGGCCTGAAACCATAAAACCCTTAGAAGAAAACATAGGAAGTAAACTATTTGACATCAGTCTGAAGTATCTTTTTGGATACATCCCCTCAATCAAGGGGAACAAAAGCAAAAATAAACAAATGGGACTTCTTTAAATTAAAAATCTTGTGTACAGCAAAGGAAACCTTCAACAAAACAAAAAGACAACCTACTGAATGGGAGAATATATTTACAAATGATATATCCAGTAAGGAGTTGATATCCAAAATACCTAAGAAACTCATACAACTCAACAAGAAAATAAACAATCCAATCGAATAATGGTCAGAGGACATGAAAAGATATTTGTCCAAAGAAGATGTACAGATGGCCAACAGACTTATGAAAAGATGCTCAACATCACTAATTGGAGTGAAAATCAAAACCACAAGATACCACCTCACACCACTCAGAATGACTATTGTCAAAAAATCAACAAATAGCATGTTGGGGAGGATGTGGAGAAAAGGGAACCCTTGTACATTGTTGGTGGGATTGCAAACTGGTGCAGCCCCTATGGAAAACAGTATGGGGGTTCCTGAAAAAAAAAACAACAACTAAAAATAGATATGCCATATGACCTAACAATTCGAGTTCTGAGTATTCATCCAAAGAAAATGAAAACACTAATTTGAAAAGATATATGCATCCCTATGTTCATTGCAACATTATTTATAATAGCCAAAATATGGAAGCAACCTAGCTGTCCATTGATAGATAAATGGATAAAGAAGATGTGGTGTGTATGAATTGTGTGTATGTATAAATTATATACATACATACTACACACACAATGGGATATTACACAGCAATGAAAAAGAATGTAATCTTGCCATTTGTGACAACATGGATGGATCTAGAGGGTATCATACTAAGTGAAAGTCAGGTAGAGTATGACAAATACCATATGGTTTCACTTATGTGTGGAATATAAACAAACAAATAAAACAAAAAGAGACTTATAGAAACAAAGACCAAAGGGAGGAGATGGGGGAATGGGGGAAAAGTAGAAGGGGAGTATAATCAATAATATTGTGATAAGTTTATATGGTGATAGATGGTTACTAGAATTAGTGGGGTGACCACAGTGTAAAGTGTAAAAATGTATGATTATACTATATACATGAAGCTAATAAAACCAATATAAAATTGTGTACCAACTATACTTAAATAAAAAGTAAATTAAAGAATCATAAAAATTAAGTTTAAAGCAATACTATATTAAAGTTCTCTGGAGTTATTTAGGGAAAGCTCATGGAGAAGTTGTTAATAAAATGAAATCATTAAAGATAGGTAAATATATGGAACGCAATCAGAAATAATGGCCTTTTTAGTAAGGACAGGAAATCTACAAAGAGCAAAGGCATAATGAAGAGAAATCTCAAATGTTTTGTAACAGGAAGAAGTTTACTTTTACTGGAATAGGAGTTTTTGAGGCTGTGGAATGAAAGAGAGGTAGAACGCTAGATTGAGATTTCCCAAATTTCTGAACTTGAATAGCAAGTTTATTTGGTAGACAATGGCACATCATTAAAGATTTTCAAAGTGGATAAATATGTAGATCTATTGTCCAGGAATATTATTTTGGCAATAGATATTGGGGTAAAAATGAGTGGCGTCAGACTAGAGACAAGGGGAGCGTGTAGGAGACGTCTGTGGCTGCCTTGGAGAGGGTACTCCGGGACTATGCTGTGCCTGTGGGCCATCATGGGCAGAGGTCATGCTGTAGAGGCTGGAGGGGAAGAATTAACCAACCTTTGAATATGTTCTCAGAGGTGATCTTCAAGTGAGTTAGAAAGACAGACTCTGAACATGACTCTTTCATGTTCTCTTTTAAATGGTAAATGCAGGGAAAATGGGGATAAGCATCATTTTGGACACGCCGAACTTAAAACACCCTCAGAATGTGTCAAGCAGTCAATTTGTAATGTTCACAAGGAGATTAGGAGTTGTTCATGGCGTTATCGGCATAATGGTGAGAGAAGGAGAAGACTGTGGGACAGCTGATGCAGAGACTCCCTTTTGTGTCCCCGTGACTAATACATAAATATGACAAGTTTTAAAACATATAGCTAAGCTCATGCAAACAAAAGATAGTCCCCAGGTTTCATCACAGAAAATGTGGTGAGCATGCCGGTTGATGCCACTGGTACATGGGGGCGTCTGTCCCAGATGTAATCCCTAGTGGCTTGGGAATACGATTTAATGTCGATATGGGGAAAGACAAATGTCCTGCTAAAACATGAGGCTAAAAAAGTGAACTACAGGACTTACAGGGATGCAGAGCATATGTACAATAGGTGAAATACAATGGAGAGTGAAGACCAGGCAAACCATAGGCCTGGGATGCACTTGAGGGAATGAAAACAGATGTGGAGAGATGTGGGGTTATGGCGTAAAGGGGTAGCTGTGGCCAGGTCATAAATTAGGAATGCGGGAAAGGTTTGTATCACATTGGTTTGCATTTGTTATTTTTTGCTTGTTTTGTTTTCACATTTATAGGGACGGCGTATAAATGGATGGCTTGGATTTTCTATTTAATCACATATAGATATTTTGGGTTCAGAATCAATGTATTATACTTATATTTTCAACACAGTATCTATACTCGTTATATCTGAATTGAAAATATTTATCCTTTTTTATTCTTAGCTACCTTCTCCAGTGTTATGTTTACATAAGAATGTTTTCTTTTCACATATCTTGATTAAATTTATACAGATGATTCAAACATTAAGCTTAGATTATAATAATTGGAAGGTGAGAGATGGGCTTCCTTCCCAGCATCACTTTTTTTTTTTTAATTAAAGTTTTTTGGGGTGACATTGGTTAGTAAAATTACATATGTTTCAGGTGTACAATTCTGTAATACATCATCTGTATATCACATTGTGTGCTCACCACCCAGAGTCAGCTCTCCTTCCATCACCATATATTTGCCCAGCATCACTTTCAAATTTTACTTGAATTTGTCCTTTTTCTCTTTCCCTTGTCTCATAACTGCTTGACTGGCTTATGGAACTGCTTATTTATTTTAATTCCCAAAACAAACAACTTTATTAGTATTTTAATACTTCTGAAATTAGGTTACATCTTTAGAATCAATGGATATGTATTGAATCATTTAATATGTGTTATATTTTCTTATTCTAAAATCTGTTAGGTAATGCATAGTATATCTTCCAATCAACAGCATCTGAGAATCAAGGAAATAAGGTATTGTCTTCCCTCATGTTTTGCCTCCAGCTTTCCTCTGGCAGCCACTTCCAGAGTTACCAAGGAGTTACATTTCTGGAAAACAAATCTGACCTTGTCACTACGTTTCTTAATAATTTTGAGTGATCTCAAAACTCAAACTCCTTGGCATGGCGTCCAAGGCCCTTGCTATCTGAACCTTTCCTCCTGGCCCAAAGAACTGGATCCCCAGCCTCTTTTCCCACCACGACTCCTCTCCCTCATGTGAATTGCTTCGTTCCTGACAATCAGATGCATGATGCATTATTTTAATACAAGTGTTGTAAAGTCTCTGAGGAAAGTTTAATAAAATGGGATTGGTGTTGAGCTGAAAATAGCTAAAACAGACTTTTTCTAAAGCTTAATATTTTAAGGTAGACATGCATCATTGTCCTTGCAGGAAAGGCTTGACTTTTTGTACTAAATTGTTGAGGAAGCTCACGGAATATCTTTATTTGAAGCCTTTTAAACACAGCCTAGACACTCCTCTGTTTGAGATGATTTAGGTACACCCATGAGAGAGAAACAAGATGAACTTTGAGGTGGTGGCCAGTTCTAGGAGTTTCAGGGTGATTAATGACTTTCCAAATGAGGCCAAAACATCCAGATGGGAGTGAAGAGAGAAATTCAGTTAGCCACTACATGCTCTCTCTCTATGGTTCCAAAGACCTGGATAGTTCACAGTTGAATGTATGTGCTTATTTAAAACACACTATATATGTCACTGGTATTTTCTGCTTTGAATGTATGTTGCTATAGTATAGAAAAAACACACAAGATAAACACCTGTTATCTTATTCCTGTCTGCCATCAAATACCATATATCAAATTGTAATTATTAGAAAGAGAAAAATGTGAGTTAAATTGAAAGGGTTCAAAACTTGTTTTTGTTTGGTGTGAGAATAAAATGATAATGAAGGAATAATGCAAAAGAAATTTTCTTGATGACTTTTCCGCTATTTCTTTTTATAAAATGGAAATTAGGGAGTGGCTTATCCACCATACTCATATTTATATTCTGTGTTTTAAATTCAGGTATGTGTCTTGTGCCCTGGGCTGTCCATATGAAGGAAGCATCACACCGCAAAAAGTGACAGAAGTAAGAGATGCCTCTGGTTTTCTGGTTCATGGTGAAATGATGTATATTATTTTCATTGGGCTATTTTCTTTCCTATTTAGTGCGTGTGTGCAACGAAGACTAAGGGGAATCGTGGAGTGGGAGACGTGTGATTACTAACTAGTAGTTTCATTTTAACACTGAAGACTTATAATTGGCTGTTCAAAGTTAAACATTTGAGTTTTAGCATTTGCGTGCTCAGATGTGGAGGGAATAAAAATATCTGTTTTGTTTTTATGTGAGTAGAAGACAGTGAGTGGCCTTTCCACATCTGTCAGAATGTCAGGGCAGCTTGTGCACACATCTTCAACTCTGCCTTGGTTGCTCAGGTAGCATTTCTTTGTTTTTCTCCTGCATATTGCTGCACGTGCATCAGAATATACACTGCTTCAGTGTTTTTGTTCCTTGGACATCCTAGAGCTCTTACTACTGAGATTCAAGTTGCTATCCCAGCACAGTTTTACATCAGTAGATTGTAGTCATGAAGGACCTGATTATTGAATTTCATTTGTTACTTACCATTCCTGTTTATTAATTGATACCAATGAATACAAAATGCTGAGTCTGTAAGATGATATTGGACTGTCTCAGAAACTCATTTGTATATGAATTATATTAATGTACACCCATTGTTAAGGTTGGTAATTTTCATCTGTTTAGTAATATGGCACTGAAGCAGTAAAGATAGCATTGTTAGAAAATCAAAATTTGGCTACATACATTTTCAGTTTGGCTAAAGCCGATCCTGTTTTAATACATTCATTTGCATTTTTGAAATTTACTGTGGATCTTTCAAAGTGAGAGATATCCCATGGTCCATTATTTAAGCAAGATCTTTGCACACAGAGGCAGACCTACTATAAAAAAAGAAGCTTAAATGTGCGAGTTCTTCACTTGCATAAGACCTTTCCAAGACTCATGAATTTATAGCCACAATTATGTAGTTTTTTCTTTAAAAGCACATCCAAAATGGTATAACTTCAGACTCCATAAAACCTGGATCCAACTCTGGCTATGCAACAAACCCGTTGCTCTGGGGGCCCCTGCCTAGTGCCATATTTGCATGGACCGCACACACTCTCAGGCTGTCCATTCCTGCACCAGAATGCCTGAGAAGTTGCTGAAAAGAATCATGTAACAGGCAGACTGGAAACATTAGGAATTCATGACCAGCAACCTTTAAGGGGCCTTCTGTGCTATTTTAATATATTGTATAGCCAACTCACTCTCTTACTCTCTGAAGTGACTATTGCAAACTGTGCTTCCTCTGTCCATGTCTCTAGTCCTTTCCCTCATTTACTCCCCTGTCTATTCAACTATATAGAATTCTTCCCATTGACATTTGAACATGTTCAAGCCTCTTCCATTTGGAATCTTTCTTAACTCAGCATCTTCATCTAGTTACCAACTATCTCCATCCTTCTACATCTAAACCTCTTCAAAGGGCTGTCTGTCTGCAGTAGTGGTGTCCATTTTGTCATGTGCCAAAAATTCTTCATCATACTCCAAGTTGATGTCTAGACCATTCACTCCACTGAAATCCCTCTTTATACGATCACTACGTAGCACTTGGGTTAAGAAATGCAAAGTCATATTCAGTCCTCACCTTCTCAGCAGAATTTAGGACTAGTAACCATTCCCTACTTCCTGACACCCTTGTGTTCCCTTGATACCACAAGTATGATTTTCCTCCAACAGGCTAGGTTTCTCCTTTGAGACTCATGCTCCTCAGCCTGGGGATTAAGAAATTCCAGCATTTCAGAGGCAGTAGAGGAAAATCAGCATTATGATGTTTCTTACCTCAAGTTCCATCCAATAATAGACTCCTACCTGGACTACTTAGCCCTTCGGAATACCTTCCAACCTGTTTTTGATATATTGCTAGTGCCTTTCTGAGAAACATTATCGGATTATACCACCACTACCCTAAATTCCATCATGGCTTCTTACGGCTCTTATGATGGAATCCTCAACCAGAATCCTAAACTTGGTCAGTGTGCAAGGCTTTGTGTGGTCTGCCCCATGCCTGCCTTTCCTTTAAGTAACTTCATTCTCTCTTGATTCTTGCTTTCTCAAAGTCACACTGTCCTTTGCATTTGACTTTTTTCCTGCCTGAAATTCTCTTTGCATTTTATATTTCAGCTTCCTGGAATACCTCAGCCTCTGAGGTATTCTTTATATTCTACCTGGAATATTCTTCTCATTCCCTTCTTTCTCAGCCTCTTCAACAAGTTAGTGCTTACTGTATTTTAAGCTGTCACTTGGGCCCTTCCTGCTTGACAGATTTGGGTCAGTTTCCTTTGCCACATGCTCTTAGAATCCTGTTTCTTTGTTTCAGAATTCTTATTTTAGCTTTATTTACACATCCCCAAATGGAATTGATTAAGGCCTGTCCTCATTTGACTCCAGGCTCCATAACAGCATGAGCCATCTCAATATTTGTGTCCCCATTATATGCCAGCACCTAGCACAGGGCTGGGAATAAAATGGCACTGAAGAAATACATAATAAAGGAGTTAATGAGTGACCACGTGCCAGATTTTGTACAAACTGATGTTTATATATCCTCATTTCATTTTCATTGCCAACCGTGTCATTATCCACATCATCATTATAATTTTTAATAATTAAATATTAAGGTTGAGAAAATATGCTAAATAAGGGTGTTTTGTTGTCTTTTACAGATTAGGGACTGACGTTTAAAAAGGCTAATCTTCTGCCCAGCACCCCATGAGTAGCATGGGTGGCAGCTGAGATTTAGATCCAGGCCTGTCTGATTCCAGATCACATGATTTTATCAACAGGCATGCTGCCTTCATGCCAATTCTTACTGCTTTTTGTAAGTAACGTTAGTTATTCAGTTGAAAGGGACCTTGCAGTTGACCTCTTTATAAGACCACTACTTAGCACGAGTCAAAAAATGCAAGGTCATATTCACAAGAGCATCCATTTATGAGCCAAAGAAATTAAGCCAGAAATATTTAGTGACTCTACCAATTACACAGCTACTGAGTGACAGAGCTGAGACTGGGATAGCTAGCTCTTGACACCTAATGTAATGCCTTGAGAACTGCTATCTTCAATGTAAATTTGTAATGCTTCTGTTTGATTAAATATATGAGAAAAATAAGTCTTCCATAGTTGACATGGTAGCTTATAGATCCTAATTGAACATGTGGATAGACAGTTATGACTCGAAGGCAAACTTGAATGTTCGAAAAAAGATAATTACAGTAATCTCATTCAAAGTTTCACATAATGCTTAGGATTTAATGAGTATCGAAAAGGACCAGAAAACTAAAATGTTTTCCATGGATATGTAACAATCTTAGTTGTGATTTTTTTTTTTTTACCTCTATATGATGTTTGCTAAGGAACAACAGAGTTGGAGTCTGTTCATTGCCACTGTTTACTAGCTCTTCGCCTGTCCCAATAGGTATCTAAGAGATTGTATGGCATGGGCTGTTATGAGATCTCTCTGGGAGATACAACTGGAGTGGGAACCCCAGGAAGCATGAAGAGAATGTTGGAGAGCGTCATGAAGGAAATACCCCCCAGTGCCCTTGCTGTTCACTGTCATGACACCTATGGACAAGCCTTAGCCAATATCCTCACGGCCCTTCAGGTATTTTGTGTTATTTGTGTGTGTGTGTGTGTAAAACTGTGAATCCTCATATGCAATATAAACATGTTAAGAGCTCTAGTGAGATAACATTGTTAAATTGCTGTGGATATCATGTTTAAACAGTGTCTGCCACATGACAAGCACTTGGGAGATATTTGTCAATGGCACATGTTGTTTAGGGCAATGATGTCTCTTATTACTGTTAATTGGACTTGATAAAATTCCTAAATTTGTTCCTCTTAAAGTATTAATCCTCTTGAGGCTGTGTCTGCCTTTTCCAAATCCCACGTGCTTCCAGCCATGAAATTGAGTAGGCTAAAATATGATGGCATTTTGAGGCGTGCAAAGCACAAACATGGTAGAGTGTACTATTGTAATCATGCAAGTAATGCTCGTTTTGATAATTTGGTGCGCTATATGAGAAGGTATGGTTCTTTACGATGTTTTCCTGATGTTGGCAGGCATAGTTTTGAAAGAACCCTTGGTTCTTATCATGTATGTTCTGTTAGATGATCAAAATGAAGATATCTAGAAAGTGGAGGATTTAGAAGTGCTTATTGAATTCTAACGATAACTCAGTTATTTTAAAAGTATGTATTTAAAAGAATTGATATAAATAGCATGTGAAGGGTATGGTTTTAAAATTAGTGCTAGTTTCTTAAACTCAGCTAAAATAAGTTTATTTGATGTCCTCAGAACCCAAGATTTTGATGACTAAAGATAAGACTGTATGAAAGCTTTCTGTTGAAGCTGGAAATCAGTATGTAAAGTTTAATGTTACAGTCCTGAAGTGTACAGTTGCTTGGCAGAAGATAAAAAACAATGCGAAGACCGAGCCCCACAAGGGCTTATTTTGACTTTGTAACATATGTGCACAGATCCTTATTTATTGTCTGGAAGCAGGCAAGGAACATTGTATTGAGTTAGAAGAGAAAATCATATCCCATGGACTTTGGGGCGTGGGAATTTTTACAATCTTCCTTCCCTAGGTATTTTAGTTTCTAAAACAATAGAGAACTAGGCATCACTTCAGGATTCTGTGTTCAGCTGCAACTGTAACTTATTAAGTGTTTCTGACCAGAGAGTTTCTAAGTTCCTGAAGACGTGTGTCTCAGCCCGTCTCTCCCCAATCTCTCTCTCTCTCTCTTATTTCTCTGTATGGAAGTATCCTCTATATGGTAACACGTAGAGTAATATTTTATTCCCGTAGCCTATTGATTGTACAATGACTGTTAGTTGAGTTCTTTTTGGGATACAGGGCTACAGTTCAAACTCTGCTTCTAGACAGTCTGCCTCTTATTAATGCCCAAGTTCAAAATATTGCTGATACCACCTTAAGATTTTAACAGTTAAGGAAGGCCCATCTGAGTGAGGAAATAATGTTTAACATCATATCTAAAGAACGAGAAGGCAGTAACCCCGATAAGGAGTGTGTGTGTATGTGTGTGTCTGTGTAAAGAACAGTTCAAGCAGGTGAAACATCATTTAGGCAGAAGGCTTGGGAGAGGTAAGGCTCTTGTCATAGGAACTGAAAGAAGACCAATGTATTCAGAGGAGAAATGAAGCATTGTAACATTTGCTGGATTAGTTGAATTGCATAGTCTCTATTTACAAAGAGATGAGGACTGAAACCCTGGGGCATTTGCCCATCTTGCAACAGCCATACAGGGCAGGCACCAAACAACCTAGGGCCCAAGCAAGATGAGGAGCATGGAGGAGATCATGGATAGGGCTGAGATCCCCCAAAATACCACACCCTCAGTCAGAGGGTGAACCAGCAAAAGTTCTACCTCACAAAGGGAGAAGGCAAGCACATTCACTCGCATGGTCTTGGCTGAGCGGAGGAGAAACACAGTCTCCCTTTATCCTACATAGCCTTTTGTCAATGCTCAGGTGGGTTTAGGGTTGAAATTCCCATTGCCTGAAGAATTTGAAAGCTCCAAGCTGAAAAGGCTGTGGGTTAGCAGCACCTTTAGGTGTCAAGAACCTTTTCTGAAGGAACATATCTTCAACTTAAGCCCAACTGTTTTGTGAGAGAGAGAGAGTGTGTGTGTAGGGGTGGTTATTCTACTCTTCAGCAGCTCCTGTGGTAGTTAGTAGGACGTGTGACTATAAACATCTGTTCTGTTACCATGTGCCCAAGATCTTTGCATATATGGAGGGCAGGAGGGCAGAAGGAAGGGCTAGGGGCCTGGGGAACAGTTGGGTACTTCCAGTTCGGTGTTACATTGCCTCAGAGCTTGTTATAGTCACAGTGTAAATAGGTGAAGAGGGTGACA
Source organism: Hipposideros armiger (assembly GCF_001890085.2). Taxonomy (NCBI): domain Eukaryota; kingdom Metazoa; phylum Chordata; class Mammalia; order Chiroptera; family Hipposideridae; genus Hipposideros; species Hipposideros armiger. The sequence goes on along the minus strand of NW_017732396.1, from coordinate 13,303 downwards.
GTGGCTGATGTAAAAAGCAACCTGACATTAAGCCGGAGAGGCTAGTATAAATGAACAATTGGAATGATTGGAAAGTAGAAAGCCGATGAGGAAGCTAAATGTTGGAGTTTAGAGCTTTTTTGTTTTTTTCTTTTCTGCCATCCATTTTCATATGGCTTAACCCTCCGTCGGGCACAACTGATCTCACAGATTCATTGCACACAAATTTTCAAATATCTAACAGTTAAGTATCATGACTCATCGCTTACGTATCTTCCCCCTTTACCGTAACCTGTCGCCAGTTGTGTTTGTGATTTAGTAAAGACTTATTTCATAGTGACATCTTTGTGTGCAATGAAACCTGTGAGATCAGTTGCGCTCGGCGGAGGGTTAATAAGCTAGTGACAACATAAGAAATATCCACTGCTGCTTTCTTTGAAGCTGTGTGTAGCTGAGACAATCTTTAAATGCTTGAGAACTTTTATGTTGATAAAGACAGTTAAATGCGGTACTGGGATGTCATTTTAAACACATATACTGGTCCCAAGCAACACAGAGTAAGGGAGCGTCCACCGGCGCCTTCTCCATTTCTAACCTCCCATCCCCTCCCCAATAATAGCAACAATAGTGGAGGAGAAAAAAAAAATGTCTCAAAAAAAAAAACTGTCAGTGTTTAACTAGCAGGGAAATCAGAGAAAAGGTTCATTTCATTATGAACAGGGCTAACCTTGGCTTCAGGAAGCAGTGGCTATACTTCATTTTTTAAAGTGGAATCTTTGAAGTGGCTTCTAGTAAAATTGGTGGATGTGGAGGGGATATCATTTGCTTTAATTTAGGGCATGAGAAACAATTTACAGCGCTCCAAACTGGAAGTTAATATTAAGGCAAGCAGACATGTAATAAGTGGAAACTTGGCCACATGGTAGGAAACAAATGCGAGTTATAAATAGAACATCCCCCCTCAGTCTGGAAAGCACATACTCGTCGTGTAGTAGAGGGTAGTAGATGGATTTTTTTTGGGTTTCCAGGTTTTATTGTAGTTTTTTTAATAACATATACATATGACTTATAGGGCTGTAGATGGTTATATGGAAGTCAAGAATTCATAATTATTAGATAAATGTAATACAGAGAAATAATTTTGAGACTTCAAATTTACGGGTGGGATATTTATAACAGCTCAAAACCAAAAGGTCAAGAGAATGAGGTGACAAAATGTACATTTTAGTAATAGAAGAAATTGATTGATATGGCCAGATATACTTGTCTGAATTTTGTATGTAAAAATTGAGCTTTTCCTTCCTATATATTCCCAATGACCTAAGTAAAACTCCAGTGAACAGTCTCTTTTTCTCCAAATGATCTGAGTGTTCATAATTGGGTAAAAACAGAATAAACCAAATGAGATCCAATACCACAAATAGCAGTACCATGTTAATTAGTAGCATACAGACAAAGCACAATAGGAAATATTTAGCTTTCTCCTAAACAAATACTATGTGCCTTTTTTTCTCTTAAATTTAATAGACTTTTAGTTTAATGTTCCTTCCTCATAATGTTTTCCATGTGTTTATTATTCTCTTTTAGAAAAACAAAATTATTTACCTAATTTATACATCAAAGCATTTATTTTTTTTATATCGACTCTTACTAAACCATATTTAAATGCTACCACAGAGCAAATATTTGTTTTTGAGGTTCTCAGGAATTTTTTAAAATTCCAGTCACTAACTAGATGAGTTTGCTTCTCAGTTCTGTATCTGTAGAATGTATACAATTGAGATTAGTTGGAGAGTTTCTAAAATAATTGCCTTGGTAATAGTGCCTTTAGTTAATATTAGTCATTATAATTAAAACTACTACTAATTTTAACGGTAATAATGTTATTATACAAGTTATTTGTGAGTAGAGCCAGGAGGCGTAAAGCATTGCTTTACAAAAGTGTTTTATAAATACATGCATTAGATATTTTCATTTCTTCAACATCTTTTCACGAGCTAGATAGAAATTAATGGCAAGAAAGAAAACAAAAAATTGCAAATTGGAAGCCCCTACAAAAGTTTTACAAAATGCATCATTAATTTATTCAACAGACATTTATTTTATCAGACACTGTCGTTGATGTTAGAATCAGATGTTAAAGTTTCTAAGTGATACTGCTGTAAGGAACTCTTTCAGTTTAACTCAGTGTTGCCAGAAGCTTTTTGATTATTGAGTAGTTTGTTTTTGCTACACGATGAACTTTCTCCAGCAAGGTATTCTGTTGGAAAATGTTCTCATAGGAAAATTGGATGATGTGTAAGTTACCATAAAAAAAAAAGAGGAAAAGAAATCCAACAGTACTTTAATGCTGTCCAAATTTCAAGTCTGTACAAGCAGAGCTTCTGAGCCATGAAAGTCAATGAGAAAAAAATGAATAAACTTCCTCTTTAAATTTGTTTTCATGTGAGGTTGGATTGCTTGTATCAGTGATGAAAAATGAGTAAACATTTGAGTAATTTTATTTTTTATCTCCAACATCTTTTTATTAATATTAAACTTCTCTGTGATTTTGGCAATAGGTGATCTGTCAGGTTTTTCTTTAGAGATTTATCTATTTATACATATACACAAGTATGTAAAGGGTAGTTACAGAAAACTGCTTCTGCGTTAGATGGCATCTTAAACTGGCATTCAATTAATCAACATTTAAAAATAACACATGGAATTACACTATAATATGCAAAAATGAAAGTATTTAACCTTTATCAAATAGGGTATGCTTAGATCATAAGCTTGAAGCACACCATGAAAGAAAATATCTCCAAAACTGTTCTGCCTCTCCCATAGCAATTTACCCATGCTTATCAAATGTTATAAAAACTGATTGGGTTTTTTTTTTCTCTACTAGAAAAATTATGAAGAAAGAACATTGACTTTATCAAAAGGAGGTTTGGTTTTTTAAAATCATTGTTTCCCCACTTACATCATCAGCTCCTTTAATGTACAGTTGATTGATACTCTGAGATATAGGGAACAATATTTATATGTTGTGATATCCATTACCACCAGGCACAGCTCATAGGCCACAGGAAAATCGTTCACACATATTAGATAGAATATCTCCCTTGGGACCCAGAGATTGAGTGGGTCAGAGGTGGAGCTCTGGAAAGCAGGTGTATACAGAAAAGTCGCATCAAGGACCATGCAACTCGGAGTAGAACTGAGCAGCTGAGCAGCGGAAGGTGATGACTTCTCACTCCCCATGAAGCTAAGTGCTGTGCTTTTGCTTCATTTTCTTGAAATTCTCATGTCCTCCCAATGGGTGCTTCCTTTTTTCACTATAGACCTGCAAGCACCATTATGCAAAGCCACTGACTTTTCCGTTATCTATAAATAATATTGGGAAAGTCTCATATTTTTCTCAATCCCCATTTCCACATATGCAAAAGAATTCTGTTACACTAGAAGATAAAGTACATGTTCATAGGAACATTTTTTATAAAACTTTCATCTATTCAAACCTGAAGGAAGGAAATGATAAAAATTAGAGCAGGAATAAATAAAATACAGAAAAGCAAATAGAAAAAATTAATGAAGCAAAGGCTGCTTCTTTGAAAAGATAAATAAAATTGACAAAGCAGATATAGTTAATCAAAACATCTTGTTTGCTGTTCCTAGCAATTTTTATTTTATTAGTGAGACCGTGTTATTCCAATAATTAGTAATGGATATTTTTTAATCTTTACCTCTGATTGTACCAAGTAAGACAGCAATCTTGGGCTAAGCTGTTTTTTTATGGGATCACATTGGTTAGAAAATTATATAGGTTTCAAGTGTAAAATTCTAAAATACATCATCTATATATTGCATTCTATGTATTGCATTGTGTGTTCATACCCAAAGTCAATTCTCCTTCTATCACCATATATTAAATAATGCAAATTTTGAATCAGGAGGACAGAAGCATCTGGTTAATTTTACCTTCTTAAAAAAAATAACCATTCTTAATTTAAAGTGAATCCTTGTTGCTGCTATCACCTTCAGGAAAAAAATAGCAATAAATTCATACAATTTTTATCATACAATTTTTATCTTACCAGTATAGCCTTCTCTTTAGGACTTAATCTTGGATTTCTTATTTTTGGTGGCGTTTGGGGCCAACAGTACTTATCACATCTCAACACATGTGGCTTTAATTTGGAAATCTTGTTCTTTCGCCCTGTTGTTTGTATAAAAAACACATTGTTTTTCATTTTCTAATTTATTTTCGGGTCTCTTTTTTCTCAATTTTTTTTCTCTTGAAAATTCAGATTTACAAGGACACATTATGCACGTACACTCTTATCCCTGAATATGTGACAGACTTTTTCCTTTAGAATACTGGTTTGAAATTGGTTAGTTTGGTATTGAACAATGTATTGTTCTCGTGACTGTTTTTTGGTTTATTTTAATGTTACTAGTTAATATTTATATTGCCAGCACTAAACACACACACACCCCAGATTAACCATAACCGTAACAGCCACAAGTCAGGAACCTTTCAGCATTATTGTTTGAACAACTTTCTCAAATGATTCCAAATATCTCTAGTTCGGGGTTTGTACTAGTTGGGAGTAATACACACTGTTAGATCCCAGTGGCTCATTTCTATAAAATTACTTCTCACTTTAGAATACCAAACTTTTTTACTAGTATTAGTTAAGATTATACTTTCAAAATTGAAAGGTAGTGAGTGAGGAGTTTAGTAAGTGCAGGTGTAAGACGTAGAATCCCAATCTGGAAGCTACAGAGGTTTTTTTCCACATTTATGCATAAATCTCTTCAATATAGAGCAGAATATAAAATGGAAATTATGCCTATTAGTTTTGAACATTTAGAATTTTATGAATTATTAAAAAATTCTCAATTAACCAAAAAAATTTATTGGCTACCTTCTGTGTGATAACCTCTCTGCTGTTAGGTATAATAGACGATAAAACCACCATCCCTTTACTCAGTAAGTTTTTCATCTATCAAATAAAATGTGTAAATTATGTAACATTGCTTAAGCAATAAGTCATTTTTCACCTGTTAAATATTTAAGTTAGCTGACTTAAGTTTTTTAAAACCTGTATAAATTATAAAAACTTATAAAAAGAGTAAAGTTATGATTACATATTTCTACTAAACACTTTTCAAATTAAGTAAAATTTTTATGTTTTTCCAGCTTTATTGAGATATTATTGACATACATCACTGTATAAATTTAAGGTATACAGCATTGGTTTCACTTATATATTGCGAAATGATTACAGAAATAAACTTTGCATCTACCATTGTATATAGATACATTGAAAAGAAAAAGCAAAAAACTTTTTTTCCTTGTGATGAGAATTCTTAGGATTTACTCCCTTAACTTTCACACACACACAATTTGAACGGCAAAGTACTCTAGTACTGGGAAGGGTGCATACAAGAGTAAGCTTAGGTTACTGACCTTGGAGAATTTCAAGCCAAGTCACAGAAATCCAGGGGAGACCCTGTTTGCACCAAACTTGAGAGCGTTTTCTCGCTTTGTTTATATACTTTCACTGGCGCTGTACAGTCATTAGATATATTTAATTAGGGATGATTTGATTAATGCCTTATTTTAGGAAGTTCACTCCATATTTGGTGTGGAAGGTGGACTGGTATGATTTGGGTTGCTACAGAAATGAAAAGACAAAGTTACAGAGAGCAGAGACAGACACTGGGGAGAAGTTATGAATGAGAGAAAAGACAAAATAAAAGACACATATGAGAGAGATTATTCCAACTCACAATTAGTGGGACTAAGAATTGCTTCTAAGTATATGGAAGGTGAAGGTGGTAAAGAAATAGGGTTAGGAAGAGGGGAAGAGTGTAATCACTCTGAGACTGCAGGTTAGGAAAAAGAGGTGATATCATTAGGATATCTGATCTCTCCAGGGCATTGCTAGCTTTGTGAAAACAAATCCAGGGACCTGTTAATGCTAGTAATCCATATTTCATGAAATTATGTTTCACAGGCCACAGGCATTATGTGGAATTACCCCTCAATATAGAGTGGGAATAATTCTTCAAGGCTTCCTCAATACCTCAGGCAAGTAGACTTGTGGAAGCCCTGCCTGCCAAATGATAGAGCATGTATATAGTCAAACCTAAATTCTACATTTATTACTTTTTCGTTGATTAAAGCAGTTATAAAGTTTACTAGTTGGTTATTAGTTTTAATGGTTGATTTTTGTTTTGTTTTTTCAGTTTTATTGAGATATAATTGACGTGCATCACTGTATGAGTTTCAGGTATCCAGCATGAAAGTCTGACTTTACATATATTGTGAAATGAGTTTACTTAATAAATGAATTTAATATAATACATAATTAAATGTAATTAACTTAATAAGTTTACTTTTTCTACTTATAAAAAAAACATTTGCTATAAAATAGTATGCTGGGTTATGCTGTCAGCAGCTTCATACACCTTGTTTACTACATCTCTCTGGATTATATCAGTTTCTCTTGTGCTTGATTTAATCTCATGCTGTTTTATCCAGTAACATATACAGGCTTGTATCCTAAAAGCAACAGGCTATACCGTATATCCTAGGTGTGTAGTAGGCTCTACCTTCTAAGTTTGTTGTGTAAGTGTACTCTGTGATATTCACACGACAGAATCACCTGATGAAGCATTTCTCAGAACGTGTCCCTGTTAAGCAGTGCATGAGTGCATACATAATGAAATAATGTTTTTGATAGTATATTCTGCTAAGTAAACCTGTACCTGATGATTCCTATAACCCTCCCTATGTACATGTGTGTGCCTGGGGATAGGTCACAGCATTAACTAGGGTGGTTGGGAAGGCAACCTTAAGAGTGTTAATCCACCTTTCATCTAGGAAAAGGACATTCCAGGTAGAGGGAACAGTGATAGTACAGATTCTACAATGTGCTCAGCAAACTGTGGCCAGTGGGGCTGGATTTATGTGAGAAGAGGAGGATTCCTGTAGGCCATTGGAAGTCCTTGGCTTTTACTCTGAGTGAAATGCTGAAAAATTGCTGGATTTTTAGCAGATTTGGCTTTCATTTTTAAAAGAATCACTCTGGCTGCTCTCTTGAGACTAGGCTGAAAGGAGGAGCAAAATGAGAATCATCCAGGCAGCGCATCATGGTGGCTGGGAGCAAGGTGGTGACTACTGATGTGGTGAGAAAATTCTGGGTGTATTTTAAAATTTGAATTGATTTTATAATGAATTAGATGTGGAATGTAAAGGGGAAAAAAGATCAAATGTGTACCAGAGTCTTCATCTGAACAACTAGAAGGATGAATTGCCATCAGTTGACATAGGGAAGGCAAGAAGTGGATAAGATTTGGGGGTGAAGATCAGCATTTGAGTTTGGGGTATGTTATGTTTGGGAACTCTTCTAAACTTCTAGATAGAGATGTTGGGAAGGAAGTTAGAAATACAAGAATGGATTTTGGATGAGAAGTCTGCTAGAGATACAAATTCAGAATTAATCAGCCTACAGACAGCACTGAAATCCCAGAGAATGCATCAGAGGGTAGGTAGAGACTAGAAGAGGACCAATAATGGAACACCAAAACATTGCATCATTATGAGATCAGAGGGAAGAGGATACTGAGGAGACTGAGAAATAGGGGCTCAGGAGGCAGGAGAAAACCTTTAATCAATTGTATAATCCAACTGTACTATATTTTTATTGATGGTGTAAGACAGGAATCTATTTTTTTATAGAAACACACTGTTATCCATGCATTACATAATCTATTCTTTTCTCACCAATACAAAGTGTTCTGCTATGACACTATGTTTTTATATTCTTGAGTCTGTCTAGAGTTTCTATTCTGTGATAAAATTAGCTGATATTTATTGAATTTTTAAATTGTGTTTTAGCTGTGAGAAATTTTGTCCTATGACAATCCTATGAAATAATCATTATAACTTTTTTGTTTTGTTTTTACATGAGGCAACTGTAGTTCACCAAGATTAGGTCACTTTCCTAAAGCCTCCTAAAGCCCCCTACTTGAAAGATTATTGAACCAGTACACTAACCCAGTTTATCTTGTCTCTTCTTATACCTTTATATTAGATTTTAAATCTAATTGTGATGACTCCTTTATTACTCTTTCTATTAAACCCTTCTTATTTTATGTATTTATTTGGTCTAATTTTAACTAAATTTATTTGTCCAAAACCTCATCCCCAAAATATACATTTCATTAAATATATAAATTTAGAGGATTGACTTAGAATGTTGTCTCCTCATTCAAGAAATTAGCATATTTTTTGCATTTATTTGGGTTACTATTGTTTGTTTAAAAAGGAAATTTGGTTATTTTTCTTCTGTAGGCGGCCTACGACTTTGGCTTTCTTCCCTGGTTGAGAATCATTGTAATATGTGCTTCTATTTTTTTTCCTGATTTTGAATTGCTTCTTTCTTGTGTTCTATCAATCTCTCTTTTTCTCTTCACTTAGAAATTGAATCTTCCCAAGGCTCATTTCCTCACTAATCATGAATATTTCTTCAACTATCTCAGAACATTCTGGCATTTAGTTGTGTTTAAAACATTTAAATTTATTTATATTAAATGTATGAATACCTTGAGCAATCTCTTGGTGAAAAGCTTTCCTTGCAGAATATGGAAAATGTTTATGACATCAATTTCCTGAGGAAAAAAGTTGAGAATTGAAGAGGATGCTTTGAGAATTAGATTCCTTTTACTTTGATCTCATAATAACTACAGATAACTAAATAAAGCTCACATTTCTTTTTAAAATGTTTTCAGTTCAGTAAACATTCTTAAAGGAAACATTTGCTTCAGTAACCAAAACCCACTGTTTTCATTGAAGGTCCAAATTAAAAGAATACTGTTTCTATTCTATAAGGAGAGAAAATCTTATTTATTTTTCTACATAGACATTTTGGAACACTTCCTCCTTAAAAATACACAAGGCTTAATAGATTCCAGACCTTAGAGTGAAAAGTATTAGTACCCACATCAAATGTAAGAATGCCGAGTAACCTGTATATGTACCAAATATGCAAAAAAAAAAAAATACTGAAAAGAAGGTGGACTCTTTGATTGCTAAGACATAACTTCAATAAAGAGGTAAAGGCAACTTTCAAATTTTATCCTACTTTATTGTTGCCTCATTTGCTTAGAAATAAAGACACAGAACTCACCAAGGATTAAGAGTCCCTAGTGTGCCTGAGACCTGAAATGTGAAGCAATTGTGATTTAGAAATCTGAATATGTTTGCCAGTGTGGTTATGGTGTTTGTTTCCTTATTTAAAATCATGGTGTAGTATTGTAGGATTAGGAAACTATGAATGTGTTCCTGTCTGAAATTCCAGGTGAATGAGTTCTTGTGCGATATTCATAAGAAGATGTGACTAAATTATGAAGAATTGAAAATGAAGCCACTATTCCTTTAAGGAAATTTTATATGTGCATTGAACAAAAAAAGTAGAAGTAGTAGGTGGGGAGGGAGATGAAAAAGACCCTCTCTTGGCCATTTGACTTGAAAAGAGAGCATTAGTAAAGAAATGCCTTACGGTTAATATGTATATAGTTTTTGCTTTCAGTCTTGGTGCACAGTTAGATAAACATATAGGCATTGATGGCTTACCTTCTTGAATTATGTGAACTCACATGAAAAATCCTGCTGTACTGTGGATTTTAGTGAAGCACTAACTTGTTCATGACAGAAAGCTCATATTCTTGCATGACAGAAATAGGTCGAAACTGTTACAGGTAGCCCCTTGAAACAGGGCATGCTCTCCCTAATTTACACTAAACGGGCCAAGCGCTAAGATGGCAGATCTGGTTTGCATCTTGTATCTGACTTCCTTGTTTCACTCCTGTAAGCATTTGAGTTTTAGAAACGTGATCTAAATATTTGAAAGCAGTGAGATTTGGTAGCCGAGATAGAAAACGGTACATTGGTAAACAGAATTGTGGACTCCTTGGTAATCCAAGGTTCCAAATAGAGACTGTGGTCTTTAGTACGAGTAAGTAGAGGAATTCTGGATTAGATTAGTAGAAATTGGAGGTTAAAATGGATCTTTTTGAATTATGGTGATCTAGAGTGAGTAAAAGTAGTAGTTCTATACACATACATTTGTAATTACTTTTCTGTGTGTCCTTTTAACATCCAGGTTTCCACACACTAGTGTTCCTCTTTTTTCAATTAAAGGCAATCATTAGATTTCTACAAATAAGTTTCTACATTGTACTGACCTGTTCTGCTAATACAAAAAGAAAAAGAAAAGCCAACATGGATATAAAGATAAGATAAAATTATATGAGGATCACTCGTGGCTGTATAAGGGACAGGTTAGGATAACAGTGGCAGCGGATTTGTAATTTCATGTTTCATGAAAATAGTTCAGGAAATGTATTAAACCTGCTCAGATTTATTGGGACTCCATATTTCAAAAAATAAACTACTCACAAACTATCAGACATATGCCAGAACACATTATAATGCAAACATATATATATATATATATATATATATATATCACCATAATACAAACATAATGTAAGGAAGAGTGTGCCATTTCTATGTGTTTCAAATATCGTATGTTCTGATTCAGAATAGGATTGACAAAAGTATTAATAGTTCTCAGCAGATGCTAGACCAACAGACAATAAATGTTCCCATAGAAAGTGTGGAGAGGCTGGTAAAGAGCTCTTCCGTTGCACAGTAAATGATTCATATATAAAGCCTGAACCCCTACATCCATAAACTCAATGTCTTCAGCTGTAAAATAGGAGAGTTGACTGGATGACCTCTGAGACCCCTTTCAGTTTTGACGTGTGTTAATGTCAAAGACACTTAAGGCTATGCGTAGCTCAGTTAGAAGATAAAGATAAAAAGATACATTAAGAGACATGAGTGCATTTCAGATCCATGGCCTCCCAATGTTTAAATTTAGGTAGAGAAATACAAGTAAAGAATAAATTTATAGAAGATTTTTTCCCACAATATATTGAATTTATCATGAAGATAAATTAAATTAAGTGAAACACTTTCAATAAGTACAGTTCTATGTGAGAACAGCCTACATAAGAATTAGTTTAAGGGAGAAACATCACCAAAATGGTGACAGAGGTCATTCCTGACTTTGCTCCTCATCACAAGAAGAACAGGTTGTTAATCATTCATGGACAAGACACCACTGAGACCATCCCAGAACATGGGAGTGAGACTAAAGCAACCCCTGAACCATAGAGACAAAGACAGTCTACATTGGAAGGATAAAAGCAATGGTTACACACTGACCATACTATCCCCCACACCTAGGCCAGCAGGGCACCATACCAAGATATCCCCAACTTTTCAGCACTCCGACCCACCTACGTGGGTTGCTTTATTGGGGCACCTACTCTGTTTTTCACTCCACTTCGACCTATGGGGGAATCTATAGGGCTCAACCACTGGGACTGTGATTGTGAGGGAGAAGGGAGGATGGGGATCAACAACAGCGAGCAGTGGGATCTTGGAAGACCAGGTTTCTACCTGTAGAGCCAAAGTAGTAATTCCAACCAGTGGCTTTTTTCACCTGCAGAACCAAACAGACGGTGCAGTCTGACCAGTGAACTCAGTGGGGTGGAGGTCTGCCTAATATGAGTCCCCAAACAAGGAGTTTTACTGGTCCTGGGGCCTGGACTGCCCACAGCCATGCAGAAGAGCTGAATCATAGCCCCACCAACTGAGGGACTTGGCTCCCCGATCCTCTCAACCCAAATGCCTGATAGGGAAAATCTGGGAATTTCCTGAAACGGGCCCTCCCAGTCCTGCCCATGTATAAGCCTGAGTCATAGCCCCACCCACTACAGAGCATGGCCCTCAGTCCCATCTGACAGGAAGGGCTGGCAATGTTACCTGGAGGCTTCCTAACCCAGGTACTTTTGAACCAAGAGAGGAATTGGCAGAGTTGATCACCCCCTGAGAAAAGCCAGGGACCAGGGAATTTGCAGCACAGATAGATTTGAGTCAAGATCACAAAGCAAGAGTGACCTTGAAGCTGCTGCTTCCACTACACCAGGGAAACTAATTTTTAGCCCCACTTATTGCTGAATAGAGCCTTCAGCTCACTAGACCAGGGAACCTTACCGGAGCACACAGGAAGCCGAGTAGCCCATCCAACAGCCCTGTGTTCAGTGGCACTTGAACAGAGAGGACAGCTCATGGCTTTCCCTGTCTGCAGAGCAAAACCAGTGGATCACCTGACAAGGATATTCAGTACTCACTCTTACCTGGTTGGGTCCCCAACAGTGAGCCGTATAGGACCTAGTTCTCTCTATGCTGTCCCATCAGGACAGGGAAGCTAACTCTTAGTGCCAACTATTGCTAAGTATAGTAGCCAGTCACAGCTGTCTAGTAAGCCTGACCAGAGAATCCAGGCACAGAGAGCTCAGTCTACAGAATCACTTGGGTAGTGAACCAAGCCAGCAAGCCTAAAACTGCTCTTAGCCAGTGGCATATGCCTGACTTCAAACAGTAAACTCACCCAAAAATAGACCCTAATAGCAGGCCCCACCTCCCCAAGGACATTATCAGCAGACATATCCAGAAACCCAAACTGAGGTGACTGATGAAGAATTGTTTCTGCCAAAGTGAGTCTACAACATCTGCAAATGTGGACCACTGACTCAAATACATAGATACCAATGTAAGGAATAAAGGGTCATTAGAAATCAGGTCAATTTGACCAAAGGGAACTAACAAAACTCTAATAACTGACCCTAAAGAAATGAAGATCTGAAATGTCAGACAAAGGACTCAGAATAATCCTCTTAAAGAAGTTCAGTGAGCTGCAAGAACATACAGAATATACGGAATTAGAAAACCATCAAAAAAAATCATAGAATTAAAAAATACAATAACTGAAAATGATTCACTGAAGAGCTGCTTCAACCATGCAGAAGAATTAGCCACCTAGGAGACAGGACATTTGCAATTATCAGGTCAGATAAGCAAAAGAAAAAAGAATAAAAGAGAGTAAAGAAAGCCTATAAAACGTTTATGGGACACAATTAAAAGAAACACTATCCCCGTTATGAAAATATCAGAAAGAGAAGAGACAGCAACAGATAGTACATTTAAAGCAACAGTGGCTGAAACGTTCTCAAACCTGGAGAGAGAAATACATCTCCATATCCAAGAGACTTAGAGGACCCCAAATACTCGTATGCATCTCAACACAGCATCAAAATTCGTGAGGCAAAACTTATAGAACTGAAACAAGAAATAGACAAATTCACTATTATAGTTGGAGACTTCAAATACCTTTTTCAGTAACTGATAGCTCAG
>NW_017732395.1:463013-464136 GCF_001890085.2 Hipposideros armiger | reverse complement strand
ACTTTGGTGTCTGGGTTTGTGAGGTTGAGTATGTGGCCCCGCTTTCATCTATACCATACTGTTTTCAATACTATAGCTATGTAATATAGTTCAAAATCAGGGAGTGTGTGATGTCTCCAGCTTTGTTCTGCTTTCTTAGGATAGTTTTGGCTCTTCTGGGTCTTGGAGATTCCATATAAATTTTAGATTGTTCTATTTTTGTGAAACGTGCTATTGGAATTTTGATAAGGTTTTCAATGAATCTGTAAATTACTTTGATATCGTTAAAAAAGCAAAAATCAACAGAGCAAACTTGGAGATCTAATTGGCTTTATTAAGCGATTCATGAATGAGGCAGCATCCCGTCCAGCAACCAGAGGGAACTGCCAGTGGCTGTACAAAATGGAGGGTTTCCATAAAAAGAAGGGTGGGGCGAAGAGCTATTAACAAAAGAAATAAGAAGATTAATTTTAGACTGGGATATTTTCTTTTGGAGGAAGGGAACAGCAAGGGTTTTTATCCTGCAGATCTCCTCTTCCTTCTGTGGGGGATAGAGAGGCCCCATGTGACTGATTGATTACCTTATTGGTGCTTTAACAGAAGATTCCAGACTAACTGACTAAGATTACGTTTCTAATAAAGGTGGAAACTGCCTTCCGATCCAGGATTAAATCTACTAGGTTTGGCCTCCTGCGCTTTTAGCACAAGTGATGCCATTTTGGACCTGTGATTTTCTGTTTAACTATAGTATGAACATTTTAACAATATTAATTCTTCCAATCATTGAGCACAGATTATCTTTCCATATATTTATGTCTTCTGTAAAATGCATAAATTGGCGAATTAAAGGAGCCATACAAAAATTAAAATACACATTGCATGAATATATATATATAATTATTTAATAATAAAAAATATAAATATGTATAGTTATATATAGTTATATACTATTGATATAAATATTTATAATCGATAGATATAAATACAATATATAATTAATTGCTTTGTTATATGATTGTAAAAAATGTAATCACCCTGATCCTATTTCCTCATTTCTGATGATGATATGGGAGGATGAACCTAATTCAGGTGGGTGCTGTTAGGAATAAATAAAATGTTTGTTAATATTTGGTGACTCTCAGAA
>NW_017732395.1:460345-461633 GCF_001890085.2 Hipposideros armiger | reverse complement strand
TTATGTTACTAAAAAATTCCTATTGCCTAATGACACGTAACCATGGTAACATCTTTGTAATGCAACACATTGCAGGAATACTTACCATCATGTTACAGTTGCCTACAGTATTCAGTATAGTAACATGCTGAACAGGTTTGTAGATTAGGAGCTGCAGGGGAGCAGAATTTGTCACCCCAAAATAAGTCCATTTAGCACAAGGATTTTTTTAGGCTGGTTAATTTTAAAAAACAGCAGACATGGGAGAAGCTCTGAAAACCAAGTACAAGTTACATTGAATAAGGGATATTTACATTTGTAAGGAAAATCTCCATTTGTGAGGGGTTGTGTCCCACCACAAGTCAATGCTTTGAAGAGCCCAGGGACCTAGTCAAGGCACAGGCCTCAGTCTTAGACTTTGGAATGAACTCTAACTCAGGGTTAGGATAAGGTGCTGGGAGGTGAGACCTCTGGCAGGTGGGAGACTCATGGAGAAGGAGTAATAAAAACATGATTCACTTGACATCTCACCTAGTCCCCTGTGAAGAGAGAATCAGCAGGAAAAATTTCCAGTCTGTCCACACCAGTGTCCCACAGGGAAATCCGGTGCACAGAGGTGGCTGTTATAATGGAAGCAGTGCCTAATGAGCAGATAAAGGGAGCTGAATGTATCTCCTCTGCTGCATATGCAAGCCTGGGCTTTACAGGATGTGTTTGCTGCTTTTGGATTTCTAAGCCTCGTGGGGACCAATGCTTCTATATATCACATTGTATGTTCACCACCCAGAGTCAGTTCCCCTTCCTGCTCTCTTGTCTGGGGACAGAGCTCCAATTTCCATCATCAACCATCCAGGGCGGAATTCAGACTTCCACACAGAGTCTTCCCTCTCAGAGACCCCATCCAGGTGAGTCAGAGAGCCCAGCATGTACTCAAAAAAAGGGTCAGAGAGGATGGAATGAGAACTTTCATCTGAAGTCACCTAAGAGCCTAATACCAGCCTAACCCAAAATTTAGAGATGGCCATCTTTGCTTGCTAGGCAGACTAATTAATTTTTTTTCATAGTTTTCTTTTAAGAAGTTTTTATAAAGTTTATTGGGGTGACACCAGTAGTAAAATTATATACGTTTCTAGTGTACAATTCCATAATACGTCATGTATGCATTGCATTGTATTTTTATTACCAAAAGTCAATTCTTTTTCCATCACCATATATTTAACCCCCTTTACCTTGTTCTGCCACCCTCCTCTCTCCTTACCCTCTGGTAACCACTAAACTGTTGTCTGTGTCTATGAGTTTTTGTCTCTTT
>NW_017732395.1:389939-459438 GCF_001890085.2 Hipposideros armiger | reverse complement strand
CTGGTTTTATTTTGCTAGCCATTCTTTTCATTTTATGAGATTTCCATTTCTCAACAATTTTTTCTTATAAATGCATACCTTTGTGAAACCATATAGGTAAACAAAATAAGGGTGGCCCTTGTTATTTGATATCACATTATAATGCAGAAGACCCAGTACAATGAAATAGTTGTGGTATGACGTCATGTCCTCAGGGTAAATATATGAAGAAAGGGGATCAATCAATAGTTGTCGCCTAAGATGGAGTTTATGAAATACGTCTGGGGAGGAATTTGCATGTTGGACAAAAAAACAGAACCAAGACGACTGTACTCATCCGATGTGACACAAAAGAGGTCAAGACTCAAAGCCCAAGAATAGCAAAAGAAAGAATTCCACAAAGAAAAGTGAGAGAAGGGTCAGCCTCACACGCCTTTGGCCATATAAAAACAAGGGTGATCAAATAAACACGGAATAGATGCAGGAATAACAGGGGCTAAGGTGGACGCCTTGATGAGGACAGTGGAGCAGAAAAGGTCCGGTCGGTGTGTGGTCCCTTGAGTCCGAGGTAACTTGACCACCCATGCTGGCTGCCTCTTCCCTCCACCTGGCCTTCTGCTGAGCGCCTCATCTTACTGCTTTTCCTTCATTGGCAGGAACTGACTATTTTAAAATATCTTGCATTTATTGTAGTGGATTTCTGGTTTTTTTACTGTGTCCCAAAGTAAGATATTCCTTTTACATTGTGATCCATCATGCCTGCACACAATATAGCAACACACACACACACACACACTCACACACACACAGGCCTGAACAAAGAGACCATGCAACGATTATTTATGTACCCTCACTATGTATGTACTAATATTTTCTTTTGTGCCTAGTGATTCTATTTAATGCTACAAACCTCAGTCTGACACCCTAATAGGTCCTGATCCAGAACATGGAAAACATTCCTTTAGTGTGTCCTTCATACCTAGGTTACTATTACCTTTTTCTCTTTTTTTCTCTCATGATTGGCAATTTCTTTGAGAATGTGTACTCTCATTCTGTCATAGAATACTTACTTATTCTGCTATTGTTCCCAACTAAGGTCAGGCTGATGGTGGGAAGGTGGTGATATGTGTAACATGCTACATGCCTCAAGGCATTCACTGTCTAGCAGGGAAAGAAGACATTGAATTACATAAAAATTACACCATGGGCACCATAACACCTTAATTAAGTGCATGAGAAAGAGTCCTTTTCCTGTGACAATGTCAGTATTTCATCTTTTCTTATGATAGAGTAGTATTCCATTGTGTATATATACCATACCTTTATCCAGTCATCTATCAAAGGACACTTTTGTTTTTCCATGTTTTGGCCACCATAATTAATGCTGCAATGAACATCAGAGTACATATATCTTTACGTAATAATGTTTTCAGATTTGGGGGGTAGATACCCAGGAGAGGGATTGCTTGGTCATATGGTAATTCTACCATGTACCAAAATTAACTCAAAATGAATTAAAGACCTAAACATAAGACCTGAAACAATAAACTGCAGAGAAGAAAGCACAGGGACTAAATTTATGGAGCTTGGGTTCAAAGAGGCTTTTATGAATTTGACCTCAAAGGCAAGGGAAGTAAAAGCTAAAATATATGAATGGAACAATATCAAACTAAAAGCTTTTGCACAGCGAAAGAAACCATCAACAAAACAAAGAGGTAACTAATCAAATGGGAGAAGATATTTGCAAACAACACCTCCGATATGAAGCTAGTGTGCAAAATGTATAAGGAACTCATACACTCAACAACAAAAAGACAATCCAATTAACAAATGGGCAGAGGACATGAACAGAAACTTCTCCCAATAAAACATACAAAAGGCCAACATAAGTGATATATGAAAAAATGTTCAACTTTACTAGCTATTAGGGAAATGCAAATCAAAACCACCCTGAGATATCACCTCATACCTGTTTGAATGGCTATCATCAACAAGACAAATAAAAAGTGTTGGAGAGGCTGTGGAGAAAGGGGACCCCTCATATACTGTTGGTGGGAATGTAAATTGGTACAGCCACTATGAAAAACAGTATGAAGGTTCCTCAAAAAAAAAATTATTGTGATTTTTAAATGAATCAATATTTTTTTAATTTCTTGGTTTTATGTTCTTCTTTTAAAGTTTTTATTAAAACACAGCTAACATATAATATTATATTAGTCCCGGGTGGACAACATAGTGGTTAGACATTTACATAATTTACAAAGCGATCACCTGACTTGTCTAATACCCACCTAGTATTATACATACTTATTACAATGTTATTGACTTTATTCCCTATGCATTACTTTACATCCCCATGACTATTTTGTAACTACCAATTTGTACTTTTTAATCCCTTCTCTTTTCATCCCTGCACCCCAATCCCCTTCCCATCTGGAAATCATCAGCTTGCAAAACACACTATTCTGATTCCTAAAGTTTTGTACTTAATGTCATTTACAAAAGTCTCTCCCCATTTCAGCTTTAAAAATACCCTGCTGTTTACACATATTGTATATTTCCTTTTGTAAATTGTAGGTTTATTCTCTTTGCACATTTTCTAGGGGAATGTTCAATTTGTGAGGTCTTGACACCATAAAGTTATTGTTCTTTTCTCTTTTAAACAAACTGTTATTTACTATTTATTATTTGGTTATTCTGGGGATTGAGGCACTGTACCTGCAGTTGGCATGTCGCCAGAACCAAAGAAGTTTTCTTCATCACAATCTCTCTGGGAACACCGCAGATTATTAGATTCTCTCTCTCTGTCTCTATCTCTATCTCCATTTTACCTCTCAGTCTGTTTAACTGATTTTCTAAAATATAGGACAGAAATGGGCATTCAAAATATAGCCCCATTTTTACATGTCCATTGGAGATTTACAAACCGGCATTTGGGTGTGCTTTCTATATTCTCTAAGGGAAAGGTAATCTGGTGTTGACAGCATGCCTTGTATCTGTTCTTTCCTAATTATTTTGCTTGGAGGTTAGTACAACCTGGTAGTACCGTGGCCCCAGGACATTATAGCGTGAGTGTGTGTGTACATGTATGTATGTGTGTATGTGCATGTGTGATGTGTTTGTGTGTGTTGTGTGTGCGAGTGTATGTGTGTCTGTGTGTGTGGTTTATGGAGAATGAACAGTTCTCAGGGCAGGGGTACCTATCTCATATAATCCAAAATGTATCCCTTAAAATTCAGAACTCCACAACGTTAACCAACAGATGTAAGTAAAGGAGAGATCACTTCTACTCACTGAAGCCTTTGGAAATAAAATGAATAAAGCACAAAGAAGAACATGTGAATAATGGACTCCCTGTGTCTTGAAGTTTCATCTGTAGCAGACAGGCCTTCTCATTCCTCAGCACTCTCTGACACCATCTCTATCACTCTCCTTCCTCATTCCCCTCACCACATGGCTGCCTTGTGAGACTTGATTATTTGAACCGAGTGCCAACCTCAGGCCTCTGCACTGGCTCTTTCCTATGCAGGCGACACACTTCCCAGATGCCTTCATGTCTTCCCTTTGTCTTCCTTCAGGTATCTCTTAAATGGCACATTCTTTGCAGGTCTTTCTCGATTCCCAATAAGAATAATACACTCATCCACTTTCTTTTATACCTACTTTCTTTTTCTTCAGAGCATGTACACAGACTGACATGGTGTATGATTTTTTATTTGCTTATATTCTTTCTCCCTTATGAAATTTTAGGAAGTTTTGTTTCACAGCATCCAACAGTCCTTGACTAGAAACTGGTCAGAACTCAGCATATATTCCTCAAATGAGTGAAAGAATTTGTATATATTATGTATGCATTTGAAGCAAATCATAAATTGTAGCACTTCAATATGTCACTAGTGTCCATGTGTGAAGATTAATCTTGTTATATTTTTATTCTAGTCATCACCTCCACTTCATGGAACCAGGCAATGGTACACGAATTTCAGAATTTCTTCTCCTAGGACTCTCAGAGGAGCCAGAACTGCAGCCCCTCATCCTTGGCCTTTTCCTCTCCATGTACCTGATCACTGTGTTGGGAAACCTGCTCATGATCCTGGCCGTCAGCTCAGACCCCCACCTCCACACACCCATGTACTTCTTCCTCTCCAACCTGTCCTTTGTGGACATCTGTTTCACTTCCACCACCATCCCCAAGATGCTGGTGAACATCCAGACACAGAGCAAAGTCATAACCTATGAAGGATGCATCACACAGATGTATTTTTTCACACTCTTTGCAGAATTGGACGTCTATCTCCTGACCGTGATGGCCTATGACCGCTTTGTGGCCATCTGTCACCCCCTGCACTACACGGTCATCATGCACCCCCGGCTCTGTGGACTGCTGGTTCTGGTGTCCTGGACCATCTGTGTCCTGAATGCCTTGTTACATAGCGTATTGGTGTTGAGACTGTCCTTCTGTACAGACTTGAAAATCCCCCATTTTTTCTGTGAACTCAATCAGATGATCCAACTTGCCTGTTCTGACGCCTTTCTTAATAATATGGTGTTGTATTTTGTAACTGTGCTGCTGGGTGGTGGTTCCCTGGCTGGTGTCCTTTACTCTTACTCTAAGATAGTTTTCTCCATATGTGCAATGTCATCAGCACAGGGGAAGTATAAAGCATTTTCTGCTTGTGCGTCTCACCTCTCGGTTGTCTCCTTATTTTACTGTACAATCATAGGAGTGTACCTCAGCTCTGCTGTGACCCACAGCTCACAGTCAAGTGCAACAGCCTCGGTGATGTACACTGTGGTCACGCCCATGCTGAACCCCTTCATCTACAGTCTCAGGAATAAAGACATAAAGGGGGTTCTGAAAAGATTCTTTGCGGTGGCAGGAACAAAAGGGACAATCGTCCTGAGGCTGAAAAAGTGCCCTTGATTTGATGGATGCAGGCCTCAAATTTAGACATTGTGATTCTTTAATTCGATTCTGTTTGTCAAACTTGCTTCTTTTACATTTTGGAATTTCTGTTTGTTTGAGTGCCACTTCTCTATATAATTTTTTGAAATTATTTTTTTCAGTTATAGTTCACATTCAATATTATTTTATATTAAATATTGGTTTCAGGTGTACAGTTTAGTTAGACATTTATATAATTCATACAGTGATCCCTTCATTTGTCTAGTACCCACCAGGCACTATACATAGTTGTTGCTATATTATTTACTATATTTTGTATGCTGTACTTCATCCCTGTGACTATTTTGTAATCGTAATTTGTCATTCTTTATCCCTTCACCTTTTTCACCCAGCCTTTCTTCCCACCCCTCTGGCAAATATCTGTTTGTTCTCTGTATCTATAAGTCTGTTTCTCTTCCTTTTTTAAAAAATTTTGTTCTTTAGATTCCACATATAACTGTGATCATATAATATTTGTCTTTCTCTGTCTGACTTATTTCATTTAGCATAATACCCTCCAGATCCTTCCATGTTGTCACAAATGGTAAGATTTCACTCTCTTTAATGGTCAAGTAATATTCCATTGTATATATGTACCACATCTTCTTTATCCAGTTGTGAAGTGATGGGTACTTAGGTTGCTTTCATACCTTGGCTATTGTAAATAATGCTGCGGTGAACATAGGGGTGCATATACATTTTCGAATTGGTGTTTTGGATTTTTTTGGATAAATACCCAGAAACAGAATTGCTGGGTCATAAAATAGTTCTGTTCTTAATTTTTTGAAGAAACTGCATACTGTGTTCCATAGTGCCTGCACCAATTTGCAATCCCACCAACACTGCACGAGGGTTCCCTTTTCTCCACAGCTCTCCAGCACTTATTGTTTGTTGATTTATTGATAATAGCCATTCTGACAGGTGTGAATTGATATCTCATTGTTTTAATTTGCATTTCTTTGATGATTAGTGATGTTGAGCATCTTTTCATATATCTATTAGCCATGTGTTTGTCCTTTTTTTAATTTTGAATATGGGGCATATTTAACTATGTTTCCATATTGATGAGCTCAACCAGACCTAGGGATTCCTTTCAAACATTACCTTGTAACAGTAATTCACGAGACATATATTTCACAGCATCTTCTTTCACTCTGGGTAGTCGCATGAAAACAATTTATTTAGTAGCTAAAAAAGGGTAATATGAAAGAGATTTATTGTGCAATTATTTTATTGTCCGTTAGGCTGAATATATCTGTGGGTTAGTTAGCCATTTGCTTTCTCCATTATAAATTGTCTGTTCAAGTCTTTTCCTTTTCTGGTGAGGTCACAATGTTGTTATTGGTGTTTTTCATTGCATTCTCTAAAACAAGGATGGAGGATTGTTTTCACCAACTTTGCTCTTTGCTATTGAATTCTCTTATGTATGTAGAGTTGTATTTGGGGAACTTTCAGTGTTTATGAACTTTTTGTGGGCACAACTATGAGTCACTCATAATGTGTTCTTGACTTACTTGATTTTTTGTTTTGTTTTGTTTTTACTAAAAGTATTGGGCTGACGCTTTAATATTCTTCCCTTTTGAATAATCAAATGGGATTTCCTTTATAGGTTACTGTCTTCTTTTCCCTGGCTGCCTTGAAAATTCTTTCTTGGCATTAAGTTTTGAGAGTTTTAATATAATGTGCCCTGGAGCAGGCCTTTTTGGATTAAGATAATTTGGTGTTCTGTTAGCTTCTTGGGTTCGAGGATCCAGTTCTTTTTATAGTTTTCAGAAGTTCTTGTCTGTTATGTATTGAAATAGGCCCTTTTCCCCTTCTCCTCCTCTTCTACTTCCCCTTCTGGTATACTCATTATTCTTCTATTGATCCTTCTAATGGAGTCAGATAGTTCTTGTGGACTTCCTTCATTTTTCTTTTTACTTTCAATTCTCTTCTTCCACCTGGGTCATTTCTAGATTTCTATCTTTAATGTCACTAATTCTTTCCTACATCCGGTCTGCTCTGTTTCCTAAGCTCGTTAGCTCATCCTCCATTGCTTTCATTGGGTTCTTCAGCGTCAGTATTTCTGTTTGGTTCTTTTTAAAAGTTTAAATCTCTTTGCTAAAGTACACCTTTTGTTCGCTGACTTTATTTCTGTGCTTGTTCAATTGCTTGTTTGAGTTTTCTTTAAAAAAAACTCTTACTGAGTTTTTTTTAGGACTTCAGTCATAAATTTTCTGTCATTGAAATCACAGTCCTCCATGTCTTTAAGTTTATTTTCTGGAGATTTTTCATTCTCTTTCTGAATTTCATTGTTACCTTGGTTAATCATTGTGCTTGATGGACTATTTCCCTGCCTGGGCATTTGTGGGAATGAATTTTATTTTCTTTCTTAAGTATTTTACACTTCACTGTTTAGCAGATTGATAACTAGAGGTCTTTTGTTTTCCAGTAGGTGGTGCTGAAGCAAAGTTTGTGTGTGTGTGTGTGTGTGTGTGTTTTCTCCTACCTGTCCTACTGGGGCTTCCATGATCTTTGTGTCACCTCAGCTGTAGAAAATGCCCCATATTCCCTGAGGAAGTTGGCGTCCCCAGTTGCCTCAGTCTCAGGGCACCATTCCCGTGGATTGGAAGTGGCAGGCTATAGGTCTCCTGTGTGTTCCCTGGTGCCACCATCCTGTAGCCAGAAGCCACTGGTAGAGCTGCTGTCTCTGAGGTGACCCTGCTGACTCTACCAGGCTGTGCAGTGATGGGTCAGGGAGGAGTGGGTGAGGAGAAGCAAGTTTAAGCCTTTGGCTCTGATTTTCCTAGTAGGTTTAGCTCCAATGAGTACAGGCCGCTTAAGATGGAAAGTTTTTTTCATCCCTTTCATGATCTGCCAAGAAAATATTTTACTGCCAAGCTGGCCACAGGAGGATGGAATTCCCTTTCTGTGGAATTATTTGTCCCATGCTGGCAGTCTGTGGAATGCTGCAACCATTTGCACTGCTTGTCTGACCCTGACCGTGGGCCCAGCTTCAGTGTGTGCCAGTCACCCAGGCCTGGTTGCTATCTCTGCCCCTTTGGTTGGTTCACTGGGGGTTGCACCATCATTGCGCTCTTCCTGGGCGAGGCACATCAGTCGCCGGCTTCTGGACGGCCACTCACAGAGGCTGCTGGCCTCTCACGCTGGCTGCTGGCTACACACGGTAGCCCATGGCAACCCACTGCAGCAGGGACTGCAGCCTACACCATCGCCGGCGACTCAAGGCAGCCCAGCTCCAGGTTGAGCTGTTGTTCAGCATCTTAGCTGTAGAGGGCAGTGTCACTGGCCCTCATATGTGGGATCCGAACCGAGGCCCTCTGGCGTCCCAAGTCAGTTCTTAACCATCGCGCCACTCGGCCGGCCCCTGTGTGTATTTCTTAAAGGGCCTGAGAAAGAAGAAGTAGGTTCTGACACGCAAGCCTGTTGCGGTTTGTTTGAAATCCCCGCTATTTGAAGTGTCTTGTTCCTCCGAGGCAGGGGCTGTCTTATGACAGTGAGGCAGAGCACCGAGAGTGTAGCACCCGCGTCAGTAAGAATAGAAATAGTTTCCTTACCAATTTGAAGAGAAGTTTCTCCAAGCTTGGATAAGAGGTAGGATTGGAAAAAGCTCCTGTGGTCCCTTGGATCCCCATCACTGGGGGTCAGGAGGACCTGGAAAAGGCTGAATAGATGGCCGAGAGCATCTAAGTTTACTCCCTTCATCCAAACCAAAGGATCATTTGCCCAGACATCGGCAGAGGCTGCTATGAGAAGTCCCATGAATGCTACCACTGACGATAGTGATCAGGTCAGGTTGGCAGTTCAATAACTCACATTTTCCAGTTGTTATCACCATTATGATTATTGTGTGGTGGTGAGCTGATATCCAGAAGGACCAGATATTTTTTATGGTGACAAAATACACATAGCATAAATTTTACTACTTTGTTCAATTTAAAGTGTATAATCAATGGCATGAAACACACTCACAGTGTTGTGCAACTATCATCACTATAGTTCCAGGATTATATTTCTTCACCCCAAAGAAGACTCCATAACCATTACCAGTCACTCCTGATTTCCTTTTCTCCCCAGTCCCTAGAAACAACAAACCTGCTTTCTGTCTCTATATTTGCCTGTTCTGGATATTTCATATAAATGGAATCATATATAACCTTTTGTGTTTGGCTTCTTTCACTCAGTATACTGTTGTCACTTCATCCACTGACAAGGATCACTGTAAATGTGTGACCCCAAACCTTCAATATAGTAGTCCCCCTTATCTGCAGGTTCATTTTAAGTGGTTTCAGTTACCCACGGTCAACTGTGGCCTGAAAATATTAAATAGAAACTTTCTCAAGATGGCATCTTCAATAGTTGAGAAAGGAAGCTGTGGCAAAGTCATTGGAATGGTTTTGGTGGACGTTGAGCATAGTTCAGAACCCTGTTCACAACTCCAAGTCAAGATGCTTGGAACTCACATAGTCTTGAAAAATGTGCCTGCTCATGCCTTTGATAGACAAAGAAATTCCATCTCAGATCTTGAGGAAATTCTCCTGGGAGAGGACAACAGAGGTCAGATCCATGGGGAAAAGAACACCACCGTGACTAAGTGGCCCAAGGGAGCAGATACACATAGCTGACATCCAAAACACTCCCAAGGGGACAAAACTAGCAGAAAAGAAGTTTCATTCTATTTTGTCTCCTTCACACATGGGAACCAAATTGCTCGGAGAATAGAGTAACCATGGAAAAATTAATTTAATGAGGATTTGTGAGAATTCAACATCTGAGGCCCCATAAATGTCAAATATGCACCAATACTCTTCTCACTTATAGCTCAACTGTCCCAGGAAGGAGAGAGTTCAACTGCCTTTTCAGAGAACCAATGCCTGGTAACGACCATCCTTCCCTTCCTTGCAGCTGAGTTGAATATCTATCACCCAGGGAAGAAAGGACCCAAGGAACTAGAGGTTCAGTGATGCCCTCAGAGTACCTGTTGTAGGAAACAGGTATGGAGACAGGCAGAGCTCTCAAGCAATGAACTTTGGTGGTACAAATGGGGATAACATAATGGTGAGAGTCCATTTACTTAAAACATTCTATACAATTCAATTCCTGTATCTCTCTCAATTTCTCTTCCTCTCAGCTTCCTTCCTCTCTCTTTCTGGAACCCAATTCTGAAGCTCCCTCACCTTCCTAATGGATATGGACTGTCTCTCAGCCCCCAACACCTCTCAAGAGCTTCATACCCAGCCATCTTATCCATTTTTCAACAGCCACTACAAGTGCCTGTATTCTCCTCTATCAAAGAGGAGAATTTTTATTCATTAATTTACTCATTCATTCAAACAAGAAATATTCTCTGGGATTCCACATAGCTAACACAAGTTCATTCATACCTCTTGTGATTTTCAGTTATTTAATGTTTCTGTGTCTCAGTTTCCACATTCCTCCCTAAAATGATGATAATGATAGTAACTGCTTCGTGAGGTTAATATGAAGATTAAATTAAAGATGATAAAGCATGGGAAGTTTTTTCATTGTCTCTATCACCTAGTGAGCATCTATACATGTTAATTATCATCAATGCATTGCTGTAAACACATATTTATTGTTAAATCAAAAGAAATAGTGATACATACTAATCAGAAACAGTCTCAAATATATAGAGAAAAAACTGAGAGTTGCTAGATGAGAGCAGGGTGGGGATGAGGAAGAAGGTGAGGGATTAGAAAGCATAATCGGTAACCAGAAGACTGCCACGGGGGTGCGAAAGACAGTTTGGGGAATATAATCAGTAATGTATATATTTTGTAGGGTATCAGATGGACATGTGACTTATTAGGTAGACCACTTCATGGATGGTGTAGGTGCCTGACCACTGCAGTGTACATCTGAAGCTGAAGCAGAATAATAATGAATGTCAACTATAATTTTATATATATAGAGAGAGAGAGACAGAGAGACAGAGACAGAGAGAGAGAGAGACAGAGAGACAGAGACAGAGAGACAGAGACAGAGAGAAAGAGAGAGAGAGAGAGTCACAGGATGTGGAGTACAGCATAAGGAATAGGGTCAGTAGAACTGTAATATACATACAATGTCAGGTGTAGTAACTTGGGGGAGGGGGTTATCACTTTGTGAGGGGTGTAAATGTCTATTACATTGTTTTGTGCACCTGAAACTAATACAAACATATAGTGATAATGATAAAATGAGACAAGACATATAAAACATAATACAAATGCTCAACACGTGGAGGTCCTCAACAAATTTTAGCTAATTTAGTAAATTTGCCACTCTAATTTTTGTGTATTTGTAAGTTTCCAGTCCATGTTCTAAGGTATTTATATTTTCGTTAATATGTGAAATAATTTTGATTTATTTTCTACGAGATTTAACTAGACATATGAACACTGCTGTTTTTTTCTCTTGCACCACTTTTTTGGTGAATTTCTATTTTTAAATAATTTTAGATTTAAAGAAAAGTTGCAAAGACAATACAGAGAGTTCCCACAGTAACGAATATGTTTTGGAACCAGATGGAAGCAATGGCTGCAAAACATTCTGAAAACACTGTATGCCACTGAAAGCCATTTAAAAATGGCTACCAGTTTTACATATCTGTTTGTATTAACTGCCTTACTAAAATCATACAAAGTTAAAAGAGGTTTTCAGCTGCCAATTCATTATCTACAGCCAATACACCATCTTCAAACAATGAAAAGTTGACTTTTCAATACTTAGGCCTCTTATATCTTTTTCTCCTTGCATTGCATTGGTTGGAATGTCCCAAGAGTTGATAAATAACATTAATGATAGTAGACTTTCTTTTTTCTTTTTTTTTTTAAACTTTATTGGGGAACAATGTGTTTTTTCCAGGACCCATCAGCTCCAAGTCAAGTTGTCATCCTTCAATCTTAGTTGTGGAGGGCGCAATCTCAGTTCCAAGTCCAATCACCGCTTACAATCTAGTTGTGGGGGGGGGGAGGGCGGAGGGTGAGGGGGCGTGCATAGCCTACCATCCCATGCAGGAGTCGAACCAACATCCTTGTTGTTAAGAGTACACGCTCCAGAGCTGGCTGAGTGGCTCATTGGTTAAGAGTTGGCTTGGGAGCGCAAGATCTGAGCAGCAGGGCCGCTGGTTTGGATCCCACATGGGCCAGTGATGCTGCGCCCTCTACAGCTAAGATGGTGAACAACAGCTCGACCTGGAGCTGGGCTGCTGTGAGTCACGGTCGTCAGCGTAGGCTGCAGTGGAGCTGCGGTGGGCTGCAGGTAAGCTACGGTGAGTGGCTGGCAGCCTGCGTGAGCTGCCAAGAGCCGCTGTGAGAGGCCGTCAAGTGGCCAGCGACTGATTGCCGGGAAGAGCACAATGATCACAATACCAACATGGGCCAGTGAAGCAATGTCCTCCACAACTAGACTGAAGAACAAAAGGACAGCAACTTGTCTATTTCCCTTCCCCAAGTCCCCAATAAAATCTTAAAAAAAAAAAAAAGAGTACATGTTCTAACCAGCTGAGCCATCCTGCCACCTGTTGGCAGCTCAGCAACAGCGATAGCTCAGCTCGGTCTCAGCTCACTAGCCCATGTGGGAATAGAACTGGCAACCGTGATGCTCAGATCTTGAGCTCTAACCAACTGAGCCACCCAGCCGGACCTTCTTTTCTTCTTTAATTCTTAAAGGGGAATTCTTCTGTTGCTCCTGCCAGAAAATCCCACCAGAGCATTTTTGGGGGTAAGTTTTGATGTTTATTTAATTCCTTCCTTAATTTTGTATCTGTTATCCTCTATCTTGAATCAACGTTGGGCATTCATATTTTCCCAGAAATAAATTCATTTCTTAGAGATTTTCAAATATTTAACATGGAGTTATAAGTAATATTATCCAACAAATTAAAGCATTTCCTTACCTCTGTGTTCATTTTTCTCATTCCTACTTTTAGGCATTTCTGTTCTTTCTCTCTTTTTATCTTTTTTATTAGATATCTGTCTAATTTTGTTTATTTGTTGGCTTTTGCCAAAGCATTAGCTGTGAAATTTATTTTCCAGTTCTAAAATTTGTCTTCATTTTAATTCATTAACTGTACTTTTATCTTAATTTTCTTCTTTACCTAGGTTTGTTTTATGGAAGTTTTATCAACAACATATTCAAATTTTGAAGTGTTTCTATTTCTTGAGGATAGACTGTATGTGTGTTCATTTGCACTTTTGAACAATATAACAGAAGAAAATCAATCTAAAAATATAGATTCATGTTACCACTCAGATATTACCCCTGTTCATATCCTGGTGTATATTGTAGATAATTTTTTCCTTGGGGTTGTGCAAATATGTGTTTTAAATATAAAATGAAAACTCATATGCTGATTTAACTTTTCCAGCCCAGGAAAGCAGACAAAATATTCTTTCATAACAGTATATTAAGTGTTAGTTCTCTTTCCACATGATGGATTGCATTTTTTATCTTTTTAAAATGGGTTTCTTAATTCCCTCAGTGAAAAAGATACCTTATTTTAACTTCACCCTGGATTGGTGCAAACATAATTGCGGTTTTTTCAACTATTTTAACCTTTTAAACCGCAATTTCTTTTGCACCAATCTATAGTAAGAATGAAAATTTTCTCTAACATTTTACCCTTGTTACTTTTCATTTTATGAATTGTTAATATTCTATGCCTTTTTCCTAGTTAAGGCATCAATTTTTCTATGATTTGTAATTGTCTTTATAAAATATTAAGTGTTATCAAATATTTTTTTGCATTCTAATTTTCTGCAAGGCTCATTTTATCATTCAGAATTTTTCAATTTATGGTCTAATTATTGATCTTTCTTTTATTTCTACCAAAGCCTTTTTTTCAGAGAGAACTTCTACTTTCAAAGATTGTATATATTCATGTATAAG
This sequence comes from Hipposideros armiger, assembly GCF_001890085.2. NCBI lineage: Eukaryota > Metazoa > Chordata > Mammalia > Chiroptera > Hipposideridae > Hipposideros > Hipposideros armiger. The sequence goes on along the minus strand of NW_017732395.1, from coordinate 445,622 downwards.
TTCATATCACCTATATATTTATCTATATTTTCTTCTAATAATTTGTATAGTCTCTTGTTCCACACTTAACATTTGAAGTTCTGGGGTCATATGAATATAAGATTAAACTTTATGTTTTCTAAATACTTAATCATCTCTAAACAATTATTTGTACCTTTGAAATACCTTTTAAAGTAACTAAGAATAAAAAAATGCAAGTCGAGTTGGTAGAAAGAATTATGTATCTTAAATTATGCTGAACATGATGTTAACAAAAATCTAGGGTTATTCCATGAAAGAAAGAATATAAGAATTCTAACACTTACCATAAATTTTAACAGTGTTCTGAGATTTCATACTAATGCAATAAGACCTAAAGATAAATAGGTGTTGTAAATTAATATTATTTGAAGAAAGTAGATGAACATTAGGGAAACTCTTAAAATTAATAGAAAATCCAGAAAATGAATACGACACTTTATAAATTGAGGAAAATCAAAAGCTTTCCTAATATAATAGTAATATCAGAGCTATAATGTAGAGGAGTTTATTCTTAATGACATTAAACCTAAAATACATGAAAATACTGTGTAGAAATCCTGCCATTTGCAACACCATGGATGAACCTGAAGGACACTATGCTAAGTGAAACAAGCCAGACTCAAAAGGATAAATACTGAATGATTCCACTGATATGAGGTACCTAAAATAGTCAGACTAATAGAAGCAAAAATTAGAATGGTCGTTGCCAGGGGCTAGGGGTGGAGAAGTGGAAAATTGTTGCTAAATGCATATAAAATTTCTGTTATGCAAGATGAGTAAGTTCTAGAGATTTGCTGTGCAACATAATGTGGTATTGTGCACTTTAAAATGTTGAAGATAGAGCATAAGTGTTCTTACCACAAGCGTGCGTGTGCACACATACACGCGCACACACACACACACACAGAATACAAGGAAATTTTTGGAGTTGATGGTGATGTTTATCACCTTGATTTCTGTGATGGTATCATGGGTGCATACATATGTTTAAACTTATCAAGATCTATATACACTAAATAGATGCAATTTTTGTCCATCTATTATACCTCAATAAAGCTAAAAAGAAAAGATAAACTCATGTGAAAAGACAAACTCAATATTTAGAAACACTAAGACATTTTATTTAGAAATTTAATTTTTTTAAATTTAATTTGGGAGCATTGGTAATATACATGAAATGTAAATGATGATTAATAATAACATTGGTTATTTTTGTTTTATTGTTGTTGTCAGCAGAAAGACCACCCAAGGTCCGAAGGATCTAACATATAGAAACTACAACACAATAAAGGAATGCTTCAGTGATTGGAAGGTCTGCCTAGAGTTAGGGAATTCCCCTTTCCCACAAGTACTGAGCAAAAAGTGCAAGAGCAACCAACCATCAGGGATGCAGGGAAAGAGATAACTACTTAAGGATGCAGTCATCCAGTACTCAAGAAGTAGTGCTCTACTTAGTGTTCATCGGAGTTCCCTGGGAGGGCATGTTAAAGCACAGAGCACTGGCTCCATGCCCTGAGTACCTGATTCCCGAAGTCAGGTGGGCCCCAAAATGTGCATTGCCAACAGGCTCCCAAGCGATGCTGGTCAGGGACCACAATTTGAGAAACGCTGAACCTAGACACAGACCATTTTTCCAGCTAACAACAGTAACCACTGTTTGTCAGGAAAGGCAGCCAATCATTACCCAAAATGAATGACTATGATTTCCCTAGGTGTGGAGTAAGGATATTTCTATCATTCTAATGATTGTTTATTTGGAGTGAATTTTGCATTCTTTTTTTCCCTCCTTCTGGGCAAACGCAGCAGTCCCATGGAAAGAGGAAACAAAACTAGAGTCAGGAACTTTCTTCTCCTGGGACTTTCAGAGGAGCCAGACCTGCAGCCTGTCCTTTTTGGGCTGTTCCTGTCTGCATACCTGATCACTGTGTTTGGAAACCTGCTCATCATCCTGGCCGTCAGCTCAGACCCCCACCTCCACACGCCCATGTACTTCTTCCTCTCTAACCTCTCCTTTGTGGACATCTGTTTCACCTCCACCACCATCCCCAAGATGCTGGTGAACATCCAGACACAGAGAAAAGTTATTACCTATGCAGGCTGCCTCAGCCAGATTTTTTTTTTCATTTTGTTTGGATGCCTGGACAATTTACTCCTGACCGTGATGGCCTTTGACCGCTTTGTGGCCATCTGTCACCCCCTGCACTACACGGTCATCATACACCCCCGGCTCTGTGGGCTGCTGGTTCTAGGGTCATGGTGCGTCAGTGTCGTGGGCTCTCTGCTCGAAACATTGCCTGTCTTGAGGCTGTCCTTTGCGAACATGGAAATCCCTCACTTTTTTTGTGATCTTCCTGAAGTTCTGAAACTTGCCTGTTCTGACACCTTTGTCAATAACATAGTGGTGTATTTTGTGACTATTGTCCTTGCTGTTTTCCCTCTCTCTGGGATTCTCTTCTCTTATGCTCAGATTTTCTCCTCCATCCTGAGGATTTCCTCAGCTGGGGGCAAGTACAAAGCCTTCTCCACCTGTGGGTCTCACCTGTTGGTGGTCTCCTTGTTTTATGGCACAGGCCTTGGTGTCTACCTCAGTTCTGCAGCCACTTCATCTTCTAGGACAAGCCTGGTGGCCTCGGTGATGTACACCATGGTCACGCCCATGCTGAACCCCTTCATCTACAGTCTGCGGAACAGGGACATGAAAGGGGCCCTGGGAGCACTCCTCACCAGGGCGGCGACTCTCAAGGATGAAGCAGTTATTGGACTCTCATGAGTAGCTGGGTGCACAATACTGAGAATCAGAAATCCTGGCTTCCTTTGTCCAATATTTTAAATTTTCCAAATTTTATATGTTCTAAGGCAGAACTTTCCTTGGGTCTTCACTGTTCTTTTCCTGTTTTTCTTAAGGTTCTATCTTAGGATCTCTTTTTCGCTTTATAATCAGTCATTTTAACTTTGTATGAATAGAACCTGGTATTTTCTCAATTGTATCTTCCATAATGGTTTGGATTTTTTTAAATAAGTCTCATTCTTTTAAAATATATCCTCAGAAGTGATGAGATGTGTACCTATTTTGGAAGTGCTGCCCTGCAAACTCATTTACAGAGATGATTTCTGAAGTTACATGAAATTCAGCAAAGTTGTAGAATACAAAATCAATATACAAAAATCAGTTGACCATGTGAAGAAGAGAGGGAGAAGACAACCATCTACCTGCTAAGGAGGGAGGCCTCAGAAGAAACCAGCCCTGATGACACCTTCTAGCCTCCAAAACTATGAGAAAATTAATTTCTGTTGTTTAAGCCACCCTGTTTCTAGAACCTTGGCATGGCAGCCCTAGCAAAGTAATGTACCCTGCTCCCACAAGTAACCCAGTAGGTACACAGATCTGTGACATGGGGTGGGGTGAGGCCAGAGGCTGAAATTCTGGTTTGAGACTGGGATCCCAGCAAAGTTCCCCCTGGTCAAACGTGGAGTAGGATGTTTTATAATGTGAACTTCGAAAAGGAATACATCTGCCAAGAAGGACTCCTAGTGGTTAACTGGGGGCAAAATCATAACCAGGGCCTAGCAGCCATTGCTGACAGAGACCTCTCACACACTCTGCATTTCAGGAAAGAGCCCCAGACTGGCCTCCCAGCCCCCTGTACTGCATTCCTGCTATAAGGGAGTTCCTGGAATCATCTTCCAATGGGTTGAGACCTCCCCCATCTTGGAACTGTGCAGCTATATCCTCATTTTCATCCATACTAACCAATCAGAGCAGCTCTGTAATGACCAATCAGGACACACAAAGCTGACCAATCAGGACTGTGCTATTTGGACCAGACTGTGCAAATGTGGGTTTCTCATTTGCATAAAATGAGCCAATCAAGAAGAGGGCAGGACCTCTCTCTTTTTTTTTTTAATTGGGGGATGGGAACAGCACTGGGGAATTGGAGGAAGGGGAACAGACAAGTTGCTGTCGTTTTGTTCTTCAGTCTAGTTGTGGAGGATGTTGCTTCACTAGCTCAAGTTGGCACCATCATTGCGTTCTTCCCGGGCGAGGCAGATCAGTCGCCGGCTTCTGGACGGCCGCTCACTGCGGCTGCTGGCCGTTCACGCTTGCTGCTGGCTACATACGGTAGTCCATGGCAACCCACTGCCGCAGGGGCTGCAGCCCATGCCATCGCGGCGACTCCCGGCAGCCCAGCTCCAGGCTGAGCTGCTGTTCAGCATCTTAGCTATAGAGGGCAGTGTCACCGGCCCTCATATGTGGGATCCGAACCGGGGCCCTCTGGCGTCCCAAGCCAGTTCTTAACCATCGCGCCACTCGGCCAGCCCAGGACCTCTCTCTCTTAAAGGCAGCCTCCTTTCTGTCTTGATAGAGCACACTTTTTGTTTCCACCAGAAGCTGCATTTCCTTAGTTTGCAAACTGTTCACCTGCATAATGTCTCTCTTCTTTCTGCACCTCAGATTGAGGACTTTGACAATAAACAGAGGACGCTCTTGCCTTTGCATGGACTATTTCTAGTCTCTGACCATAAATGTCTCCATGGTGACTGCAAGTAGGTTAAAGAATTCTGGAGCCCTTCTTCCAAGTTTTTGTAATTGCTTATGCCCAACAGTTCTCTTAGGAGCCTAAAGAATGCTGGGAGGAAGGGAGGTTCCCCAAAACTTACCTGTGCTTGAATTTCCCTCCCTTCTTTGGGAAAGAGAGATGCTAAGTGAATCTTAATTTGATTTTTTTTCAAAGTATGTTTCCTGGACCAAAGGGTCATGGAGTTGAGTTTTACCCATGACAGCTAGAATCATGTTACTCTCTGTTTACTTCTGTTTTTCCCAAGCCTTTATTAAGGTCTCATTTAACATCCCACCTGGTTCATTAGGCTGTAGGAAAATAATGCTGAGGTCAACGCCCACCATTCTGTAGTAAGAAGACACAGAATCCGCTGGGGCTGGCATGGGTTGTCTGGGGCAATTCGTCTCAAGAGTCAAGAGGTCAGGTTACAAGTTCCAGCTACTCCTCCCCACTAGAAGTTCCTTCTTCTGTTTCCACCATGGGGCATATGAAGTAAAAGGTTAACTCAGAGGGCTAGGGGTGCTCAAAGCCTGCACATCCCAAAGAAAGAACTGGAACTTGATTGGCTCCTGGGAGGTGACCTCTGAGCCTTGGACTATCCTGCCTGATAAAAGTGTCCTTGTATACTTGGGGTCTTGAGGGAGTCTATGCTGACACTGTAATTTATAGTGAGTCCATTTTTGTTCACCAGGGGCCCTGGGCAATGCTGTATTAGTTTGACCTCTGGGGGGGACTAAAGAATGAGTAATTAAGGTCAGCAGGCACTCCATGCCTATACAACAGATGCCCAATAAAAACCTTGGATGCCAAGGCTCAGGTAAACTTCCCTGGCTGGCAGTACTTCATCCATGTTGCCACACATAGTTGGTGGGAGAATTAACTGCTATCCAAGCAGTTCCACTAAAAGCAGACAATTGGAAGCTCACATGTGGTGTGTCCTGGACCATGCCCCGTGTGCCTCTTGTCTTTGCTGATTTTAATGTGCCCTTTCACTGCAATAAACCATAAACATGAGCATCACAGCTCTTCTGAGTTCTGTGAGTCCTTCCAGCCAATCGTGAAACCTGAAGCTAGTCTTGGGGACCCCCTGACACAGAGGCCATGAATATTGTTTTATTATGGGAAATAGTGGTTCTCCTTTATCGCCTTCCATTCTGCTGCTCCTTGAGAAAATAAGGAACATGAGAGGACCCATCACCTTGTGGAACCAGCAGCTTCCCGTACCCCCAACTCCAGGGAAAACATTTCCACCCTGCCTTGCTCACCATCCTCCCTCAAGTTTTCCGCATCAGCTCAGAGAGAAACAAAGACCATGCACATTCCTTCATTCCTGCTCCTTTATCTCAGTTTCCCCCAAACATGCCAGACAGAACATGTGTGTCCAGTGCACGGCCGTTCAGGCAGCGGGCCTTCCGCAGGGCCGCCCTCACATGGCACTCTCGTTGCCTCCCCGCCCCCTGGATGCTCCCTTCTCTTGGGTCATGAGCGACTTGTAGGGCTTCCCTAGGCTGGGGAGGGTGAGCTCAGCTTCCTGCAGCTCCAGCTCCCGCTGAGACAAATGCTCAATGACCGCCGCTCCAATGGAGTCCCCCAGCACGTTGGTCATCGTGCGAAGTCGGTCCCTAGGGAGGGCGAGGGAGAGAGAATTCACCATTAGCATCCGTTAACCAAGGCATGAAGAGCACCCCAGGGGAAAGGATGAAGCAGAGGGGGTTCGCTGTGTCTGAGAATTGGGGGTTCACATTACAGTCCAATCCCTGGTTATGCAGGTCCCTCCCTCTCTCTGTCCTGTTTCCCCTCCTAACAGATGCAGAATGGACCAGCTCTGACAATGCTCACATTTGATCTCAGCAATGAAATTTTTTAAGGATGTAAACATCCAATCTAGAAACTTAGGGGTTGTGAGCTGAACAGCATATAGAATGAGGAGGTCCATATTTATTTTATGTAAACCTCCTGTTTTTAAAGTTGAGACTTTAAAAATATATATTTGCAAGCCAGCTCTGTCCCATGGATCATCTTTTTGTGATTTCTACATAAAACAGTTAAAAAGGTGGCCTTTCTGGCTGATGGGTAAAGCCTCTATTGCTTGTCTCCTCTCCGCCCTACTTCCCAAGGTTAATTCTATGGAATTTGGGATCCACAGGCCATAGTTTGGAGTATTCTCCAAGGCCCTCTCTTTACTCTAAAATCCTAGAATTCTGTGTCTTTGCTGGAACGAAGGCCCACAGGTTGGGGATGGGAGGAAGGGAAGTCCTGCAGGGAAAGCAGTGGGTTGAGGGGAGACAGAAGCAGGGTCTAAAAGACACTCACAGGAACCAGTCCACAGCTATGATCAGCGTGATGTCTTCAGTAGGCAGGCCGACCGATGTGAGCACAATGACCATCGTGACCAGACCCGCCTGTGGTATGCCAGCAGCCCCAACACTGGCTGCTGTCGCTGTGATACTGCAAATGGAGAGAGAACACAGAGGAGCAGGAGAAGGGAAGGGAGAAATGAGGAAGAGAGTGAGAAAGGGCACAAGAGAAGGGAAGGGGTCAGTTCCCTAGAGCACCTTAAATTAAAATCCCCAAAATAAAAAGCAAATCCAAGGTGACTTTCATTAAGTGCCAATGCAGATAGGTCCTCTCATCCTTTGCCAGGACCTGGAAGTCCACCTGATGATGGAATTTGGGACATTTAGACAACTCATATTGTAGATGCAAAAGTAGGTATTTAACTAAGCTGCCTCACGGGCTGGAAGAGGGCATAAGAATCAACCCAGGAAGCAGTTGTAAACCAGATGCCTGAGTTCCCTGTATGCACATATACTGGAAGCAGGTAGGTCAGGACAGCCAGGTCCAGCTGCCAAGAATGGAACTCTGGGAGACAGGCCAAGTTTAGAGCCAAAAGAAGAAATTGGCTCTGTGATGCTGAGCAAATTGTAAAAAAAAAAAAAATTATATATGGTTTTGGAAAACTAAAAGGTAGAACCCATAAGAAATGAGAGAGATGGTGGTCCACCATCAAGGACAGGGACTTGAGTGGATCAAGAGTAAGCTAGATTTTCACCACAACATCAACTCCGATTGCCTGGCATGGTGTGCTAAAAATTCTAAAGCCACTGAACTCACCAGGAAAGGCGCCAGTGCCCTGGAGTTGGCACCCCTCTTCCTGGTGGCCTCTGAAGTGCCTTCCCAAATTTTATAACTATGAACATGGGACCACTCAGGACACTTAGCCCAGACGATGTCTCTATCAGAACAGTGAATGAGCAAACGCTTGGGTTGGTGGGCAGAGAATGGTCCAGCAGACTCCAATCATTAGCCATACAACCTTGGACATAAACTCAGAGCCTCCATTTCCTCGTTTGTAGAATGGGAGACATATACCTACCTTGTGGGGTTATCAAGTAAAAGAGCACAGTGCTTCGTGAATGGGGCTTCAAGAAGGGTCATTATCACCATTATTCTAAGTAAGAGAGACTATCTCCCCTAATCACTAGCGCTGGCATAAACAGTGATCTGTGGGTGCCCTTGGGAGGCACATAGCACACTCTCAATAGGATAAGCTAATTCCAGCTGTATCCAAGAAGCCAAATCAAATTTGTTTGGGTTAAGTTCAGATCAGGTCCAAAGTAGGACAGAGTCAGTACTACTACAATAAATATATGCTGACTGATTGAACAAGAAGCTATTCCCTAATACTCCATACTTATGAGACCTGTGTCAGGGGACATAGGGAAGAGGAACCCCAGTCCCACGAGCTCCAGGTACTTCCTGCTCACATGAAGGCAGCATGGGGATGCTGACCATGGGACAGAAGGCGGTAGGGTCTGCTGACTCAGACACTTCACCTGAGCAAAAGAATCTCAAACCATTGCCCACATATACCTTTGCTTCCTAGCCCAGCTTCCTTGAATGTCTGCGCCTTCTTCCCACCCATCCATTTCTCCTCCCACCCAGTGCTCTGAGGTTACCAGACTCCTGGCTCTCTCTACCTCTTCCCGCTAGGTGACCTTAGGAAAGTAACTTAACTTGCCTCAATTTCCATTTCCTTCTCTCTAAAACAATAATGATAATTTTACCCACCTCAGGGGGGCGTTGTGAGGATCAAACGAATGCACACAAAGGTACTTTGCACAAGATTGTTTACAGAGCCTTCAATAAATTAGCTCTTTCAACTCATATTTATTGAACATCTACCACATGCTACACACCTGGAGAAATTCCCATAGAAGTAAATCCCGGCCCAAATGGAGCTTACCATCTAGTGGGGAAGTCAAGCAATAAGCAAGATGAATAAGTAAAACGCATACTGAGGCAGATGGTGCTATGAGGAAATGGTTCAGCCTAAGAAAGTCCAGACAGCAATTTTAAATAGGATATTCAGGGAATACTTCCCTGCAAATGTGATATTGGAGCAAAGATCTGATAATGTTTGCTGTTATTTTTATAATGACTAAGTTGGAACTTTTGGGTGATGGGGCCCAGGAATCCATATCTATACGGAGGTTTTTTTGTTTGTTTGTTTGTTTGTTTGTTTCTTAGCTGATCCATCCTGCCACCTGTTGGCAGCTCAGCAGCAGCTCAGCTTGGGTCGGGAATCGAACCGCTGTTGCTCAGAACTCGCACTCTTGAGCAAGCTCTTAACCAACTGAGCCACTCGGCCGGCCCTCAGGAATCCATATTTATAACAAGGGTCTCAGGTTATTAGGATGTATCAACCATACTCTGGGAAATACTGGACAAAGGGATCTCCCACAATAGCATGTGAGAGGAGATCTGACTGGAACACCTTGCCAGATTCTAACAGCCTCATGTTGAAGTCTCACCTTGACCCTTATCCAGCATGGGTGACTTGTCCCTGCCCACATTCCCCCCTCTAATATCCAATGCCTCCCTTGACCTGGAGCTGAGCCTCCTCCTCCCCTAGCCAAGCTAATGACTTCTTGGGTCTCACCTGTTGGCAGATCCCACTAAGACCATCTCACCTGATAGTTGTGATCTGGCCCAGGTTGAGCTCGTAGTTGTTGACTTGAGCAATGAAGATGGCGGCCAGAGCCTCGTACAGGGCAGTGCCGTCCATGTTGACAGTGGCCCCCACAGGCAGCACGAACCTGGTGATGCGGCGGTCTACACCCAGGCCCTCCTCCAGGCAGCGGAAAGTGATGGGCAGTGTCGCAGAGCTGGGGGAGAGAGAGCCCAGGGGGCTGAGAGCAGGGGATGGCAGGGTGGGGCTGGGGAAACAATGGGCCAACAGAGGGTTCCCCTTGAGAACACTGGGAGGCCAGGTGGGGGGCCAGAGAGAGCAGCAGATGGCAGGTCTCTAACATTTCAGAGGCAGATAACTGCATGGGGAAGAGGAACTCCTCATAACATGGGGCACACAGCAGTGGGGTCCCCCAGACTGAAGTTCTCTTGACCCACTTAAAGCCAATAACTTAAGGCTAATTACTAGACTGATTCATGCCACAAGTTCACACTACCTATCCACTCCCAGAAAGGAGAGGACTAAGGGTCTTCTGACTTGCCACCCCTCAGGGCTAAGCGAGGAGTATTACAGAGGACCCCTATCCCCACTCCCCATGTTTGGTCTGAGAGTGATCTCAGCAACACTAACCCTCTCGGTCTCTCTCCCCACCACTTCCCAGAGGAGGAGGAGTAACTTAATTGATTGGTGAGTTTAGTCAAAGGAGTGGGCATCTCATTTGGGGTTAGCCAGTCCACAAAACATGTGCTCTGTCTGGTCAGCTTTGTGTCATGCAGTGAGAAACCTGAAACAACACAGAGGGCCTTTGGGTGTCCAGATCTGTGGTGACCAGGTGAGTTTAATTCTGGGGTACAATGGCACCAATCCTACTTGGCTACAGATCAAAAGGCCATAATGGGCAATTTTTAAAAAGGCATTATGGGCAATAAAGAAATGATATTTTTCTTATCACAAATAGTTTGTGATACTTCTTAAATTGTTTTAAATTTGGATGATGGGGGGAAGTGAGCTCTTTATTAACCACCTAAAATCCCCCCCAAAAGGAGAAGGAAGCCAAGAGAGCTTTCAGACACCATCTCAAATGGAGTGAGACCCTCTGAGCTAGAAAATGACTGAGAACGTGGGGCATGTTGGAACCTTCCTCCTAACCTCAAAATTGGCAGCTGGTTTTCCTCCATATAAAACAGAGACACAGGAAAGGAGAAAAAGGGGTCAGGAGAGCCAGCCCAGGACAAAGATCGGTGCCCAGGTGAGCCACCTGGAGAACTTCAGGAGTCCCTGACATTATTGAACAACTCAGAAGAGGCTCTGTAATGGGGGGAAGGTGGGTCTCCTACAAAAGCCCATGAAAGACAGTGAACCTAGGAAGGGTACCAGTGATGGGGGGACAAGACCATACCTGGAAGACGTGCCCATGGCGGTAATGAGGGCCTGCAGCATGCCCCCGATGAAGGGGAAGGGGTTCCGGTGGGTGATGAGGAAGTAGATAAGAGGCAGGACACCACCAGCATGGAGGAACAAGCCCACAATGACGGTCAGGGTGTACATGCCCAGCTGACCCCCTAGGACAGCCATGTCTTCCATCTCTAGGATCTTCCCAGCAATCAGGAACAGGATGCCCACAGGTGCGTACCTGGGCCAAGCCAGAGACCTGTCAGGGCCCCCTCATGACTTCCCCTACAAGCCCGCAGCTCTCAGCCCCAAAGGCTTTGCCCATATAAGACCCTAGAACCAGGCAGTGCTCACCCCACAGCATCCTACTCCACTCCAACATTTCCCATACATTAACAAATGGGGCTGGGCGCCACAGATATATCCCACCTCTTCTTCCTACTCACCCACAACTCAACCCCAGACAGCAGAAAAGTTCTTACAACTCCAGGGTATGCAATCTTCTAAGGTCTGACCTTCATCCACTCCCCCATTCAAGTCCTCCCACAACCCCCCCCCAAAAAAATAATCTCTGTCTTCAGGACTCTCCCTAGACACTTCCCAGACAATTGCCATTTCTAGCCCTCTAACTTTCCTTATTCTCTGCCCCCAACTCTTTGTTCTACCTTTGTCACTTTTATACCCCTATTGTCTTTCCCATAAGTGCATATTCTCACTCATTCACCAGCCCTGAGCTATTTTACCTAGGTTTCCCAAGGACATCTCAAACCTGTCTTATCAAATCATCTGTTTTTTCATTCACTCAACAAATATCTACTGAGCACCTACTACGTTCCAGTCACATGGTCCCTGTCCCCCGGTGCTTACATTCCAATGAAGGAAATAGGGGTACACATGGAAATGTGTAATTAAAAGCTTCAGGTGGTGAAAACTGCAAGAGAAAGTCACTGAGTAGGGCTGCTTAAGTTTGAGTGGTCAGGGAGGGCTTCTCTGAAGAGGTGACATTTAAGCTGAGGCTTGAATGATGAGAAGGACCCATGTATATCTGAAGGGGAAGCACTGCAGGCACAGTGCAAAGACCCTAAGATGAGCATTAGCTGGAAGTATTGGAGGAGTGGAGAGGCCAGTGTGGCTGGAGCAGCGAGTGGAAAGGGGAGTAGAGGAGACAGAAGAAGCAAATTCATTGGGGGCTCACCTGCTTTTCCCCACAGACCAGCCCATTGCTTAGTCTTGTGAGTTTCTGCCAGCTGTGCCATCATTCATCCATCACCAGGCTTCAATTGTTATTCCTCTCTCCTTAGAAATTGAAGTCTACATTTGTCATGTGGATGTACTGGAGGAAGTGGGGACCTCTTGGGAAGTTGGTGCGATAGCTTGGGTCAGAAATGATGAAACTCAAGCTAAGGCTGTGGGAATGAGGATGTGGGGGGACTTCTCCAGTCATACCTTGTTCCCCAAGCTGGGCTCAGGGTCAGCCCTGGTCAGTGGTTGTTGATTTATCTCCAAGTCTTGATGACCTACCTCTGTGATTACTCTGTAAATCCCTTTCCCAACTCCCTCACTTCTATCCTTCCACCTCATCCTCTGTAAAACTCCTCAGCCCTGAATCAACTGCACATGACTTCTTTCCTCCTATACTCAGCCACCTGGTACATATAGATATTTTCCCCAACCATGCCAATGACACCACTAGAAACTCATGGTTCCCAATTCAGTTCAGCCTTCAAAGCTCCTTGTCAATCCTCTTGCTTGTCCTTAATAAGCTCCTTTCCCTTTCCTCTCAGCTGCTTTTCCAGGCTCTTAACTTGGCCACTAGCCCCCTACACAATTTTCAAATTATTTGGGATGAAGTACAAGTCTTCCCCAATTTGAAACCAGACAGTCTTGTTAACATCTTCCACCACCACTCCCTAGTTAACATATGCTAGGGCCTTCCTGAACTCCTCACCATTCTCCAAACAACTCAGGTTCTTTCAAGATATGCATGTTCTCTTCCCTCTGCTTGAAGTGCCTCTCCCCTCTTCCGGTCCTGTTGGATTCCTACTCACCTCTCCAGGCCCAGCTAATAGGTGACCTTCTCCATGACTCCCTTTTCCCCTGCCCAGGCAGAGCGCACTGCATATCCCTCCACTGGCTCACTTCTCCATGTTCCCAATACTTTTTAATGTTCCTTTACAATACAACCTTCCACCTTGTATTATGTTGCTTTAGGATACGTCTGTCTTCCCCAAGACTTTGTGAGCTCTTGGAGGACAAGGACTGAATTTAATGCATCTTTGTATACCAGAGTTCAAGATGAAGGTGAGCCTGGAAAAATGTCTGATGAATGAGTAAAGAAATTGGTGAAGATGTGAAGGAATTTAAAGAATGAATGGATGAATCAATCAATCAATTAAGAAATAATTAGTGAATGAATAAATAAGAAAATGAGCAAATGAGACACGAATGACTGGGTGAGACAATGAATGTGTTAAGTGAACAGGTGAATGAATGCAGGAAATATGTGAGTGAGTGAATAACAAATGCAGAGATGAATAAGTGGGTCAAAGTATGAGTCCAAATGAATAAATGACTGAGTAAACAAATAAATTAATCAATCAATGGTTTAACTAATGCATGAATGAGTTCATGAATAAATTTATGAGTGAACGAATGTATGAATGAGTGAATTCATCAATGCATAGAAGAATGAATAAATAAACGAGAAAATGAATGAATCAATGCATGGAAGAATGAGTATCATGAATAAGTGAGTGAATGAATAGATGAACAAGAAAGTAAATGAGTGAATAAATCATTGCAGAAAGGAATGAATGAATGAATAAGAAAATAAATGAATGAGTGAGTAGTGAATTAATCCATACATATATAAATGACTTTGGCCAAATGGTCCCAATGACCCCTCAGCAGCTGCCCCACAGCCTGATTTCCCAGCTCTGGCTTCATCCTTCCCTTGTACCATCACTACCCACCCTATCATAGCCCAGCACTCACCAGATAATGATGCCCACCAGCCTCATAATAGCCTCATTGAGGCTATCGAAGAAGTCCCTCAGGACTCGGCCCTTGTGTTTCATGCCGCCAATGACCAGCCCAAAGGCCACAGAGAAGACCACAAGGCCCAGGGCATTGATGCCATTGGCCGAGCCAGATACCGGCACAGTCTCCTCAAAGGTCAGCACCTCCTGCAGGGTGCCCAAGGCCCGTGTGATATTTTCCAGGAGGCTGGTTCCATTCTCTGTTGAAGATGGAGGAGGCATGGAGGCGCTCTGCTCGGATCCGTTCTCCGTCCTCACAACAGTCCTGGTTACCAACCTCGTGCTGTACTGTGTCTTGAACTGAAATATGGAGGGATTGGGGCCAAATGCAATTTAGTGGGTGCATCAGAATCATCTTTCAAACGTCTTTCAAACACCAATCCCTGGTTCCCACACCCTGGAGAGTCTTATTTAGTAGATCTGAATGAGAGAATGAACAATTTGACCGATGCAGAGAAAAGCGAGTGAATGAATAGATGAATGAGTGAGTGAACAACCAATGCATGGAAGAATGAGTGTAGAGTCTTCATTTTGCACAAGTTCCGTGGGTGATGCTTGGACAGATTTGTGGGCCTGTCTCCTCAACCACCTACAGTCAGAAGCCTTGGTTCCTCCTCTAGTACCTTCCCCAGGAAGCCCTTGGCCTACATCCTTCTCTCTAGCCCTTCCTTGATCATCACACCAATGGCCATTGCTCTGTCAGGCCCATCTTCCCACCCTTCACCCCTGGACCATTCACTCAGCAGCAAGCTCCCCCACCCTTCAAGCCTCCCTCATCAAACTCTGTACTTCCCCTGACCTGTTTGAAGCAGGCCTCCACAAGGTTGGGTGGGAACATATTTCTGCAGAAAAACATCAGATGAAGGGAAGGGGTTAGATGATGGAAAGGTGTCTAGAGTAACAATAGTAATAATAATAGCAAGGGCAACGGTAACAATGGCAGCCAACATTTGAACACTTACTCTAGTCCAGGCTAAGTAAGCTAATGATCTGGTTTAAACACTACAATAACTCTAGAAGTGAGTACCACTGACATCCCCATTTTGCGTGCACACACATGCACGCACGCACAAAGAATTTATATAAGTTACCCAAAGCCACACAGCTGCTAAGGGGTGCAGATGGAGCTCAAATCCAGGTCTGTCT
This sequence comes from Hipposideros armiger, assembly GCF_001890085.2. Taxonomy (NCBI): domain Eukaryota; kingdom Metazoa; phylum Chordata; class Mammalia; order Chiroptera; family Hipposideridae; genus Hipposideros; species Hipposideros armiger. The sequence goes on along the minus strand of NW_017732395.1, from coordinate 430,494 downwards.
GAGCCCTTTGGTAGGACCATATGCCACCACAGGGACTTCACACATACATGCCAGTGACGCCTCAGGGGGGAAAAAACAAACAGACAGCTCCTGCATTCGTCCAACTCCCCCCAAGTCAGCGGCTAGGGTAGAACTATGGCTAGCCTTGATTCTGGCTGGCAAATCTTGCAGCTCTAAGAGAATTATTCACTTTAATTATTCAATTGAATTATTCAATCCTTCCAATTGAGCTTGGGAACAAACACCGCCTATCCTGAGCCCATCCCCAAATCTGCAGTTATCACCTCCCGAGGCTAAGGGTCTAAATATCCTATCCTAGGAGTCAGCTGCTCTCAGAAGACTTGTACGAGGCTCCAAGGCAGAAAATGGATACAAATAAAACTAGGCTCAACTTGAGTGTTGCATTTCCAGGCTGGGTCAACCTGTCCCCTTTGTCTCTCCTTGAACATAGGTTGTTGCACGTAGGGCCGGAATTCCCATCAAAATTAGAAAGGCCGTCACCTGACCAGGTCCATGAAGGCATCGGCTGTTGGAATGGTCTCGATCCGGCCCTCGCGATGCAGCCCCTCCTTGGAGCCCTTCCCAGGATGGATTATGGTGACCATGAGGATGCCGATGAAGACCGCAATGACTGTAGTCACCATGTAGTACACAGCTGCCCGCATCCCCATCCGCCCTGTTGCCTTGTTGTCCAGGGACGCCATACCTGGAGGACAGGTGGTGCAGCCCCAAGCAGCCCCATCCACACCCCACCACCCACTCTCCCATCCATCCACTTCTTCCTCCCACACCACCAACTCAACAGCCATTCCACCAAGCATCCCTTTCTCCTATACCCCACCCAGCACCCACATCACCATCCTGTGACCCATATCATCATTTTCAACCCCCATTCTATTTTCCATATACTTCCGACCATCCTTTTTCCCAGGCACTGCTTCACTAAGCTTCCTTCTACTCCAAGCAAACATTTACAACCCCCACTCCACCTTCCATTTGTCCCAATTTTGCACCATAACCTCACTTTCATTCCACTCTTCATCTCACTATCCGCCCCATAATGACATCCCCCTCTAACCTAGCTCACTGTACGCTATCTCTAGGAGATACTTTTGGCACCCTATCTAGACACCCTTTACCAGGCTGATACACCTATCCTTCAGCTGCTGAGTATGTTGGCTGCTAACAGCTCATGCTAACCCCCGCCCCCTTAAGAATTGCCCTCACAAAACAGGAGCTGCCTTACCCAGAAAGGTCCCATAGGAGACCCACAGCCAATGACTGACTGGCACAGAGATCCAAAAATCCAGCTCCTTTGACTCAGATGGGATCAGAGTTGGGGGGAACAATTCTGTAGTGTGGCACGCTCCAGAGCTCCCATGGGGTCAGGCCAAGAGGCCAGCCCTCTACTGAAGCCGCGTCTCTGCTCGCTTCTTTCCCCACCCCAGCCTGCCCCCCTCACTTCCTCGTGAGTTTCTCTTGACAGCTATCCTCAACAAATCGCTTGTGCAAATATCCCCATCGCAGGCTCTGCTTCCAGAAAACCGAACCCAAGAAATCATTCTTTCACACCTTTACCTTCATGCCTGTTCCAAAACCTGGAGACTACAATCAACCACTGAGGGGCCAAATCTGGCCCACTGCCTGTTTTTGTAAATAAAGCTTTATTGGGACACAACCATTCCCATTTGATTACATGTTAACCTGCACCTGCTTTTGTGCTCCAATGGCAGATTTGAGTAGTCACAACAGATACGGCCCCTAAAGCTGGAAATAGTTACCACCTGGCCCTTTACAGAAAAGGTTTGCTGACCCTTGCATAGTCCATCCATGTTTCCATCTCACCCCCCACCACCTATCCTATCACTTCCCCCTCAAACACCTTCATCCACATCATACTCTCTGACTGTCCATGCCATATTCCAGCTACCTTCCCCAGCTGCCCCACCATAGCCTTCCTTTCACCTCTAGATGATACTAAACTCCTGGTAGGTTGGTATTTTATTTCCAGTGAAAAGTACAGGAAAGTTACTGAGATAAGTGGTGAATGTCACATGGGGTCTGGAACCTGGGTCTGATCAGGACCTGGGCTGTGGTCAAGGGCTCTGGGCTAGGTGCACGCTCCGTGTCTGAGGTCCTAAGTTGGGGAGATGGTCCCATGCTTGGGACCACTTTGGCTCTAGGTTTGAACTTGGACTCTGGGGTGGGTCATGGAAGCCAACACTGGCCTGGGCTCTCTCACCTGTGACCAGGCTGGAGACAATGAGTGGCAGCACCAGCATCTGCAGCATCCTCATGAGAAGTTCTCCAGGGAAAGAGAAGTACTTGATCTGGCGGTAGGTGAGCTGGTACGGGCGCAGGGCAAAGGCCAGGCTGACCCCTAGGGCCAAAACAAGGTCCATGGAGTGGAGTTTGGGTCACTCAGCCCCAAGCAGGGCCATCCATCCCATGAACAGTATGTGTGGATGGGGGTGAGAGAAAAAGAGGAACATGCTATATGAGTGTGTGTGTATGTGTATACATTGTGGAAATATATGGATTTATGTTACCATGTTGATATTGTGTAAATTTGTTTGTAAAGGTTTGCACACAGATTCGTGTGTACATATGCACACACATATAACAGTGTAACTCATTTGTGCACATGTTTCTGCACCTGTATATACAGACCCATGCACATGAGATGCATGTTTTTCTCATGTGTGTATATAGGTGTGACTTATATGTATGTAGTTTTCACATATTGGGTGCATGTGTATTTAAGCTCATAAGTGTGCCAACATGTGTGCAGAGGAATGCATGTTTGTGTAAATGCGTTTGTAAGTTCTAGTATATGTGTACAACTATGTATGTGAGTTTATGTCTTTGCAACTGTAAGTTTTGTACATGCATAAAAATAATGTGTGTTCATATGCAGAAAGCATGCTTGTATAGTGTGTACATGTGCATGTATGTACACATGCATATACATATGACATTGTGTGCACACACAGCTGTGTTTGCATGAGTGTGCACTGTGTCAGTGTCCCTGGAGTGGGGTGGCTGGTAGAATGGGACATGTGCATGTGCACAGGTAAGAATGAGTAGGCAAAATGAAGAGACATGCGTGCAAGGAATTTTCCCTGCCGTCGCCGCCCTCCCAGCACACTCACCGATGATCACAGCGCTGACCGTCAGCAGGATAAAGGCGTTCTTGCGCAGGAAGCGCAGCACATGCTCGCGGGTCATAGTCTGCAGACGCAGGCGCGTGCGCAGCGCTCTCTGCTGCAAGTTCTCCTGCAGCCGCTGCAGCCAGCCCAGCCGGCCCAGCCGCTGACCACTCTCCCGCAGAAACAGGCTGTTGGCGTGGCTGCTCATCGTCTATCTGCGGGGGACAGAGGGGTCCGGGCCTGGTGAGGGGACGAAACAGAGGACGGATGTGGGTAGAGAGGGAAGGGTGGAGGAAGCCGTTGAGGAACTCGGAGAGAATCCAGACTGCAGGGAGGGTCGATGTCGATCGGCTGGGTTATGCCCCCGCTGAAACGCCGGATAATACTGCCCAGGGTTCAAGGGTCACGTCCTGGCAAAAAAGGGTCAAGGTGTCAGAATCGCTCAGGGAAGAGGCAGGGAAGGAAACCACAATATAACAGACGCTTTTGCCATTCCCCAACTCCAGCCCTTTCCTATTTCATGAGATCATCACAAGTAATTGAGGGCTGCCTCAGCTCACAAACCAATCTAACAAGCCTTTGCAGAGCGCCAAATGCATGCTACCTTGGGGCTAGCCCCGTAAATTAATATGGTTTGGTGTCTGGCCTGGGGGTGCTGACGAGTGCGCTTTCAACAACAAAATCAATGACAGCGAGAGCCTGGCAAACAGTGAGTGCCCAATAAACGCATCTGCTCGGCAGAAGTGTCCTGGTGAGCAACAGGAAGAGGGGACAGTCCCTTGGGAAGGAAATGGTGACAGTCCTTCACCCCAGTGGCTCTTGAGGATCCGTCTTTGAAGGGAAATGTGACGCTCAGTGTATATGGGGTGCCAGCACTGTTTCCTCAGCTTCAAACTTTTGTGTCTCCTCTTTAAATTTGGCCATATCCATATAACCTTATTTACTGTCTAAATAAATGTATCTAAAGTGGAAACTTTATATACATGAGACCATTACTTTAGGTCATTACTAAATTATATTTTAATATACATTTGGCCGGCCGAGTGGCTCAGTTGGTTAAGAGCGCAAGAGCAATAGGGTCACCGGTTCAATTCCCGCATGGGCCAGTGAGCTGCGCCTGAGCTGAGCTGCCGCTGAGCTGCCAATAGGTGGCAGGATGATGGCTCAACTGGTGAGTGCAAATGATCCTAATAACAAGGTTGCCGGTTCAACTCCCACATGGGATGGTGGGCTACTCCCACCCGCAACTAAGATTGAACACAGCACCTTGAGCTAAGCAGGCGTGAACTGCCAACGGGCGACCAGATGGCAACTGGACATGGAGCTGAGCTAGCTGCACCCTCCACAACTAAGATTGAAGGACAACAACTTGGCTGTTCCCCTTCCCCAATTCCCCAATAAAATCTTAAAAAAAAAAATTTAAATAAAATGCATATAAAAATGAACATCTGCCTATCCTTTTACCAAATAAACACCTTATATGTATAGGGCAACTGGGAAATGTGACTTTAATGGGCCTGAGGAACTTTTACCTTCGTGGACTCCCTTCTCCATTAAAAAAATTAAAAGTATATTTTACAACTGCATTGATATATAGATGAAGATATTATTTTGGAACTAGGTGGAGGTGATGGTTGTACAATATAGTGAATGTACTAAATGCCACTTTAAAATGGCCGGTTTTCTGTTATGTGAATTTCACCTCATATTATATATTAAAACATGTCCTTTGATCTGAAAGTTTAATTCTTTCTTCTGATTTTAAAAGAAGTGAAAACATTTCCGTGTGTTCCTAAAAGTATCATGGGCCCTGGGCACTGGGCCTCCAATTCCTGAAGGATAGGCAGCCTTGCCTGTATAGATCTCACTGCAAAAAAGTGGCAGTGCCCCTATTCCAGGGGTACTGGGAATTCTGTTACCCCTCCAGATTCACACCCAGGAAAAAGGCCGACCACTAGAGATGGCATGGCCCAGGCTTCCTTGCCCACAGGCTGCCCTTTTGGTCAGACCAGTGGAAGGCGGCAGGAGAATGAAGGGTGGGAGGTCAAGCATTGATTGTCCCAGCTCCCCGGCTCCACACCCCAGGTTGGCAGTGGCTGTGCTCCCCCACCTAAGGCCACAGCTCGCATCAGACAGTCCTCTATGCCTATTGGCCATTTGGACATCTTTGGGGAAATGTCTGTTCAGTTCCTCTGCCCATTTTTTTAATTGGATTTTGGGTGTTTTTTTTTTAATTGAGTTGTATGAGTTCTTTATATTTTGAATATGAACCCCTTTTCCAATATTTGGTTTGCAAAATTTTTCTCCCATTCTGTAGGTCGCCTTTTCATTGTATTAATGTTTTCTTTTGCTCTGCAGAAGCTTTTAAGATTGATGTAGTCCCATCTGTTGATTTTGCTTTTGGTGTCTGTGCTTTCGATATGATATCCAAAAATCATTGCCCAGACCAGCGTCACAGAGCTTCTTCCCTATGTTTTCTCCTAGGAGTTTTAGTGTATCAGGTCTTACTTTTAAGTTTTTGATCCATTTCAAGGTAATTTCTGTGAGTGTGTGACATAGAGGCCCAGTTTTGTCGTTCTGCATGTGTTTATTCAGTTTTCCCATCACCATTTATTGAAGAGGCTGTCCTTACCCCACTGGGTGTTCTTGGATCCCTTGACACCATAGAGGTGCTAACTCTCACTACAGTAGCAATCCTATCACAATATACAAATGTTTCAAAACAACATGGTGTACACCTTAAATTCACACCATGTCAAATGTATTTCAATTTTTTTTTAAAAAAGGACAAGCCACCAGTCTCCCTGGGTGCCTCTCCTGCTCCCTCCCTGCAACTCACCACTCAGGCTGGCTCCTGAGTGCCACACCAGCCATACTGGTGTCCCTTAACCCTGTCCATAGCTTTGTAAACAGTCCTTAACTTAAACTCTTTTCGATCCCCCCTTTTGAGTGTGCTATTTCCTGACTGATACACCAGATTCATCTCACTGTTAGAAAAAACTCTCCAAGCCAAAGAAAGATAGTAAATATTGTATTTTATCTAGAGTTCTGTGCATATTTGGTTTGCCTGAGATTGTTGCACCGATAAGAACTTGGCCTCGCTTAGCTAGTCTCTGAGGAATCACAGCTTCTGACACCTCTCTTGGCCACCCCTCAGCCACACCCCCACTGGCTGAATTCATCCAGGTCAGGTATGGGAGTCTGTAGGAAGTCTCAGTTCCACCAGCAGATAGGTCCCTGGACTTATTTTTTTTTCTGCCACTGGCTGAGTGGCTACTTTTTGAGGTCACTGTCTTCCTTGCCCTCCTCTGTTCCCCCATATCTGACGGATGGGACATCTGCCTGAACTTTCCAGTTCTAAGCCCCCGGGGCCCCAATGCCAAACCCCACTTGGGGTCTTGCTCCAAATAGATCCATCGATGCTGCTTCTCACCTTGCTGTGAAAAATCTCAGACATGGAACCACACACAACACAGGAAACGTAATTTTTCCCACTCCTCTATGTATGTTTCCAGTCACTGGTAGGTTAAAGCTACACCTGGGTCCCAAGAGAGTGATCAGCTGAGATCTAAACTAATCACAATAACTCCAGAGCTAGTTTTGTCTATTTCCTTTTTATTCCTGACAAAAAGTAGTATGGTGGGCCGGCCCAGTGGCCCAGTTGGTTAAGAGCTGGCTTGGGACACCAGCTCTGAGCAGCAGGGCCCCGGTTCGGATCCCACATGAGGGCCAGTGACACTGCCCTCCACAGCTAAGATGGTGAACAACAGCTCGACCTGGAGCTGGGCTGCTGTGAGTTTTCAGCGATGGCATAGGCTGCAGCTCCTGCTGCAGTGGGCTGCCATAAGCTACCCTGTGTGGCCAGTAGCCAGTGTGAGCAGCCAAGAGCCGCTGTGAGCGGCTGTCCAGAGGCCAGTGACCAATCTGCCTCACCCGGGAAGAGCACAATGATAATACCAACATGGGCCAGTGAAGCAATGTCCTCCACAACTAGACTGAAGAACAAAAGGACAGCAACTTCTCTGTTCCCCTTTCCCCAAAACCCCAGCACTGTTCTCCTCCCCCAATTCCCCAATAAAATCTTTTTTAAAAAAAGTAGTATGGTATAGAGCAGGAATGGACAAATACTGCCCACTGCTTGCTGTAAATAATGTTTTATTGGCACACAGCCACACTCATTCCTTACATATTGTCTATGTGCTATCATGGCTGAGTTGAGTTGTTGGGACAGAGATTATATGGGCCACAGTACAATCTCTCTGGCCCTTTACTGAAAAAATTTGCTGACCCCTGGCCCAACAGAAGGACATATCTGAGCTCTTATTTCAAACCCCACTCTACCTTTCAGGAACAGGTGACCTGTTCTACGTGGCTTAGATGGCCCAATTCATGTGATGCTTAAAACAGCACCTGGTGAGCACAAAATAGATGCCAACAGTGGTTGATAAAAAGCAGAAACCCAACAGACACACGATTGAAGATAGAAGAAAATGCTGAAGTGGGAGGCTATCCTCTTATCAATTTTTCTCAGTCCTGTCTGCATCACTTGTCAAGCACTACTTGACTTAAGGTTTTCCCAGGATCTTGGCTTCCACTTGGACCTTTCCTCAGTCTGTCTTGGACCACTGGGGGCATCTACCCCTACCCTGAGTTCTCTCTGTTCTAGTCTCTCCCAGTCCTAGGCATTCTCTTGACCCTGTTTCTTAGGTCTCCTGCTTGGGGAATGGCCCTTCCAGTGTCCCCAGTCTCTGCAAGAGCTCAGGGATGGGTTTCTGACTTGGTTACCCCAACCTCCAGACTCAAATGAGATGTGCCGGTGGCCCCTCCGAGCCAAGGGAAAGAAAACAAGCCTCTTACTTTCTAAAGCTGAAACAAGCTGCAGTGGGCAAAACAAGGTTGCTTTCCATACATTTTCTCAACACTCTGCTAGGAAATCACAAACGTCACACATCTCACACACATGGACACACAACCTCACACAGACAGCTGTTCAGACATACAGCCCCACACACACCTTCAGAAATCCAATTGCACTCGTGCAGCATCAGTCCTACAACTCCTACACACACAGCACATGCACACACACTTGCCACGTTCATGTACACCATCCGACACACAGCCCCACACACACCTTCGAGGCCCTACACAACTTCCCTTTGTAAATGAAACTCTATACAGGCAGTGGCGTCAAACAATTCCTACACACACACACACACACACACACACACACACACACACGCACGCACGCACGCTCGCACGCCATGCAGGACACAAAACTTCAGACATTCAAATTCATTCTATTTAAATATTCAACCCCACACACCTCTTTGGGAAGGCGACCCCAATCATAAGTTGCCTCACACAAGCACACATCACCACCACCTCACACACATCTTTGGACCCAGCCCTCCTGCAGCAGTAACCAAAGTCTCGGTCACAGCCAGGTCTGTCCAGGGTTGGAGGAAAAAACCCGCTGATAGAGAAGGGACCAAGCCCTGGAAAGGGACGAGGCATCAGGTACAGAGATGGAGCCTGCCCTTGATTGGAGGCCACAGATAGAGGAACGGGTTGGGGACGAGGGAAGACGGGCAGAGACGCCCTGGGATGGGTAACTAACGCGGTAAGAAACTCACCAGGGCGACCGGGAGGTGAGCGGCGGAGACGACGCTAAGTGTCAGGGAGGAGCAGAGACAAAGAGCAGCCACAGATGGGAACAAGGGCACAGGTGGCGCCCCACCCGCCGGACCCCAGGGCGGGCCAAACCCGCCTGACATCCCGCCCTGCGCCGAACCTCAGGGCCCCTGCGCGTGCCGGGCCACGGTGTTCCCACTCACCCGCGTGCGGAGCGGCGGGATCGGCCTGCCCGCGCCTCGGCCTGCGCGCTGCGTCGGGATGCGGGAGCCGGAGCCCGGCGAAGCGCCCGGCTCGGGCAGCGGGGACCCGCCAGGGACAGCGCAGTGCTGGCGCGGGGACCGGACGGCGGAGGCACCCGCGCGGAGCCGGGAAGCGCTGTGCAGCGGGTGGGATCCGCGCGGGCCGTGAGCTCACGTGGGTCCGGGGGCGCCGGGAGGCCGGGGGAGGGGGCGGAATCCCCTCCGGGACGCCCCCCGCCTCCCCAGCGCCCAGACTGCAGCAGCGCTGGAGAAGCTGCGCCTCGTGTTTGCGAAAGGAGGGGGATCCTGGGGGGGGCGGGGTGGGTGGCCTCTCCCGCGTCCAGCCCCCGCCCCCAGCGCAGAGCCGCGCCTCCGAGCCCCCGCCTCACGCCGCCTCCGGAGCCCTGCCCAGGACTGTACATCCCTGGAGAGCCCCGGACCAGCCTGGCACCACTGGGCCCGCGCCAGCATCCCGCGGGGGAGGGGGAGGCCTGGGGAAGGCGCGGGCGCGAGCGTCCCAGTAACCACGGCCACCGCGTGGGTTCCTCAGCCCCATTTCTCCCTTCGGGCGCACTTTCTGGCCTTGGCCGCTGCGTGCCCTTGGGCCAGTCCCTCTCCCTCTCTGAAGCCTGGCTTTCTTAGCTAAACAGCGGCTATGACTCTTCTGACCCTACAGAAAATTCAAGCGCATGAGTGTGGAAATGCTCCGTGCAGCGTGAAGCACTGTGCATAAGGGAGGCGCATAATCCCTGTTAATATTGTAATTAATATTATTCTTTTCAGTCTTTAGCAGAAAATTTTCGGACGATGTTGATCCTGCTTTTCTTCTCAAATGATACTGACTTGTCGCTTCCAACATCTCCCGCCTCTCTTGAAAGCTAATTGCCATTATAAAAAGGTGAGCACAGAGCCACACACCTGATTTTTTAAAAAAATCAATACATGTTTGCTATTATTATTGTTAATATTATCAAGCAGTTTTTTATGGTAACTTCCTAGTCTAGGCAGGCTCTTTTATTTATATTTAAACTACATCCCCCTATGAACTAGATATCACTACCCTCATTTGCAGATAAGGGGTCAGGAGCTCAGAGAGGTTCCGTAACTTGCCCAAGAGACAGCCAGAGAGCAGTACCTCAATTCCAGCTCTTTGTACATACAGCCCGGACTCTCCTTGGCAATACCGCCTAGGTAGGCAGCTCTCAAACTTAGCAGTAGTTGAGAAGAACTAAGGGAGCTTTTAAAACATCTGATGCAGGGTAGCACCCCAGACCAATCACATCAGCGTACCTGGGCACAGAGCTCAGGGCTCAAGCATCCACATATTTTAATGCTCCCCTAGTGATTTCAATGTGTAGCTAAGGTTGAACCCCTGCCCTAGCTGTCAGGTTCTCCTGGGCATCACCTGCCGCTGCTCCCTGAAGCCTCCACACACACACACACACACCTCCCCTGCTTCAGTCACTGGCTGTGCAAGGATGATTCTGCATCCTTCTCTGAGCCTAGAGCTGCCGCTGAGCTCCTGGCTCTTACAGTCACTGGCTCCACAAATATTTCTTGTGCCTCCCTGTTCACCAGCCTGTACTAGAGGCTGGAGACTGAGCAGGCAAGAAGACAGAACACCCTTGCTCTTTTACACAAAATAATAATTAAATAAAACAGCAGCAGTTTTCAAACTATTGGGTCTCAGAACCCCTTTACACTCTTAAAAATTGTAGAGGACCCCCCCCCCAATACTCACAATCCCATGATTTTTAAAAAATCAAATTCCAGTAGGGAGCATCCTAACCAGCGCTCCTCAAACCTGTCATGTCATCAAAAACAAAGCAAGTCTGAGAAACTATCTCAGGAGATTAAGGAGAAACAATGACTAACATAATATGGAGTCCTGCAGGGGCTCCTGGAACAGAAAAAGGATGTTAAGAGAAAACTGAGTAAATCTCAGTACAGTGTGGACTTTAATAATGTATCAATATTGGCTCATTAATTGTAACAAATGTATCATACTAATGAATGATATTAATAATAGGGGAAATTGTTGGGGCTGGGGGCACTCCCTGTACTATCCTCTCAATTTTCCTGTAAATCTAAAAGTGTTCTAAGAAATTGTGTCTGTTGATTTAAAAGACCATAGAGAGGGAATGGGTGAAACAGGTGAAGGGGAACAAGAGGTACAAACTTTCAGTTGTAATAAACTCATTTCATGATAACATAAAGAGCATATTTTTATGAGAAATAACATTTTCCAAAACTTAATGAGAAGAGAGGCAATGCTTCACACATTTGCAAATTGCTTTGATGTCTAGCTTAATGGAAAAAAAGTAGGATTCTCAGGTTCTTGTTATGTGCAGACTCCATATTTGCAAATTCACCCACTCGCTTAAACGTATTTGTAGCCCAGAATCAATGCTCATGGCACTTCTGTGGCCATTAGCGGACATGCTCAGAGTGATGCAAAATTTGAACTGACCAATGGACTGGTTCCCAGTTGAGGCTGAACAAGACTATGCTCTGTCTTCTTGTTTCAGCTTTCATACTGTAACAGACATCCTTTTCACGGTCTATCTGGTGCCACATTTTTCACATTTTCGTGCTTTTTGTTGATTTTACTGTTTAAAATGGCCCCCAGGCATAGTACTGAAGTGCTGTCTAGTGTTTACTAGCACAAGAAGGCCATGATGTGCCACATGGAGAATATATGTGTTACATAAGCTTCGTTCAGGCATGAGTTATAGTGCCATTGGGCTATGTATTCAATGTTGACGAATCAAATACACACACACACACACACACACACACACACAGGGTGCCACAAAAACGTATACACATTTTAAGAAAGGAAAAAAACTGTATTAAAATTGTAATACTCACTATATACCAATAAAAAAAGATGAATACAAGTCACGTTTGACTTCTGCAGTTACATGAGGTGCTCAAAGTGGTTACCATCAGCATAATTTTAATATTTTTTTCCTTAAAATGTGTATACATTTTTGGCAACCTCTGCATATATATGCTTACACACACACACACACACACACATATCTTAAATTGGTGTCTTTAAACAGAATCACATATAAAACAGAATTAGGCATTGATTAATTGATGACTCATTGACAAAAATGTTGTGACCAGAGGCTCACAGGAACTTAACCCAGTATATCTCCCTAGGAACAATGGTTTATTCACTAATTTGGTGTTTGCACAACTTTATAGAACAAAACTACCATAAATAATGAGAATTGAATGAATCTGTCATGATGTGTTGTTTTGGTTGAAGCATATAAAGAAAATACAACCTCACATGAACAGGTAATTTAAAAAGGGTAGAGTATTTTAACCTGCTTTTCAGGTAATTGTGGCTATTCTTTGAGACTACACCAAAATTCAACACATTTTAGTTTCCTAAAAGATAGTTGCAATGTGGGATCTGAAACTGTCAGTGAACTATTGTACTCTATTAACATTAAAACCCATTGAGTGCATCTTTACCAATGCATGATTTTGAAATATGATGCATTAATCATTTGAGAAATAGTAGTTCACTGAATTACACAGATCTTCCAAGTATTAATACATTCCATTATTCAATAGCCAAAATGAATGCAAAAAATACACAAATAACAAAATATCAGCATTTCAAAAAAAGACAGGATCAGAATCTCTAATTTTCCTTTTGTTTAGGCTGCCACATGATTTGGCTCAGTGCTCACTGATTCTGTCTTTAACATTTTGATATTTAGCTCACCATGTATTTTTGCATTAGATTTGTGGAGTTTTTTTAATTACTAACATTGGAATATTATTTAATTTTACGGGAGAATATCTTTATTACCTCTGAATGGGAAAAAGATAATGTAACTACTTGTATATCTCCAAAGAATGACTCATAAAGAAAAAAGAATCTGATCTGTAATTAAAAAATAAATTATAAAAAAGAAAATAATAATTTTATCTATTTCACTGTTTTGAAATTACAGATAAGCAGAGTTGCTGTCTATCTCATTATCCAATTCATTTCTTTTAAACCATTTTATTGAGGTATACAAGGCATATAAAATATGGTGAATGTTTAATTAAAAAAAATTATTACAGTAAGAGACATATTGCCATTAATCCCCCTCAAAATACTCCCCCTTGCTTCGAACACACTTATCCATCGTTCTGCCTCTTTCTGAAGCAATTCTGGAAGTCTTCTTTTGTGAATGTCTTTAGTTGCGCTGCTGTGGCTGCCTCGATATCCTGAATCATTTTGACTTTGGGGAAGAGCCAGAAGTTGCACGGTGCCAAATCCAGTGAATAAGGTGGATGAGGACACACTGTAATGTTTTTATTTGACAGAAATTGCCGTATACCAGAAGCGATGTGTGACACAGAGTGTTGTCATGATGGAGGATGATTTAAGGCACACTTTAAAACACACCTTCTCTCAACCGTAGCTCACACCCAACTGACTGTACTGAACAATGTTACTAAGGTTTGACACGCCACTTCCCGTAGAAGATCCCTGCCCTTTCCATTGGATGGCACTTGGCAGCAGCATTAACCATATTTTTTTTGTCACAATGGAAAGGCTCCGTGTCACACATCGCTTCTGGTATGGCAATATCTGTCAAAGAAAAACATTACGGTGTGTCTTCATCCACTTTATTCACTGGGTCTGGCACCATGTGACTTCTGGCTCTTCCCCAAAGTCAAAATGACCATGAAAGGTAAATGTTTTGAATCAATTCAGGACATTGAGGCAGCCATGACAGTACAACTAAAGACACTCACAAGAGAACTTCCAGAACTGCTTCAGAAAGTGTGTTCAAAGCGAGGGGGAGTGTTTTGAGGGGGGTTAATGGTAATGTGTCATTTACTGTAATAAATTTTTTTTTAGTTGAGCCATCCTGCCACCTGTTGGCAGCTCAGCGGCAACTCAGCTTGGGCCGGGAACCGAACCGCTGCTGCTCAGAGCTCGCACTCTTGAGCGAGCTCTTAACCAACTGAGCAACTCGGCCGTCCTGTAATACATTTTTTTTATTTAAACATTCACCGTGGGCCGGCCAAGTGGTGCGTTGGTGAAGAGCTGGCTTGGGACGCCAGCTCTGAGCAGCATGGCCCCACTTTGAATCCCACATTAGGACCAGTGATGCTGTGCCCTCTACAGCTAAGATGGTGAACAACAGCTCAACCTGGAGCTGGGCTGCCGTGAGTCGCCAGCGTTGGCATAGGCTGCAGTGAGGCTGCAGTGGGCTGTGGTAAAGCTACCATGAGTGGCTGGCATCCAGTGTGAGCTGCCAAGAGCCGCCGTGAGCGGCCGTCCTGTGTCCGGCAACCGATCTGCCCCACCCGGGAAGAGCACAATGATAATGCCAACATGGGCCAGTGAAGCGACATCCTCCACAACTAGACTGAAGAACAAAAGGACAGCAAGTTGTCAGTTCCCCATCCCCGATTCCCCAGTGCTGTTCCCCTCCCCCAATTCCCCAATAAAATATTTTCAAAAATAAATTAATTAAATAAATAAACATTCACCGTATTTTATGATCACACCTCATAACTGGCATGTAAAAAGCAGAACATATTTAATGTATACAACTCAATGAGTTTTGGAATAAGTATACATCTGTAAAACCATCACCACCATCAAGGCCGTAAACACATGCATCACCTCTCAATAACATTTCAATAATAATAGTCCAATATTATTTATTTTAATTACAGAGTTTTTTGGCACACCCTTACATATTGCACCCTAAGTGAATGCCCCACTCTCACCCTCACCCTGACCCTGTGAGTCTCTCTCTCATTCTCTAAACAAAAGAAAAGCTACTGGCTCCCTTGTACAGATGTAAAAGGGCCTAAAAGAGGTTAAGTTGTAGCCCATATTATTGAGCTAGAGTTCGAGCCCACCCCAGGACCACTCTGACCGTGGCTCGAGCTCTGGCCTTAGCATTAGAGGGTAGGCCAGCCCGGATGAAGCATCCCCAGGCTGTCCCAGATGACTGTCCTGGTTGAGGGTGGGGCTTGAGCAGGGGCTGAGCCAAGAGGAGCCTGAAGTGGAGGAATTGAGGCTAATTCCTCTGTGGCGAGCCCTCCCTATTAATTAATTAGGGCAGAGCTGGCCTGCGGCATCCCCGCAGCCCCCAGAGTCATTAAGGGAGCGAGGGTCTCATTATCAGATGGCAGGTTCCCCATCATTCCCAGGGCCTCAGAGGGAGCAGAGGAGGGGTGAGAGAAAGGCTAGGCCCCCCTTCTCCAAAACACTCTCCTCCTTATTACCAGAGTGGCCTGATATGCAAGTGAAGTGTTTAAAACCACAGGCAGAATTTCAGGGGAGAAAAGGAGAGGAGAGTCAGAGATGAGGGGATAAATTGACTTGCCTCCAAAATTCAGCCTGCATTTATACTGATATGAGATACTCAGAATAGGTAAATCCATAGAGACAGGAAGCAGATTAGTGGTTGCCAGGTGCTGGAGGGAAGATGGGATGGAGAGTGACTGCTAATGGGTGCAGGGTTTCCTAGTCAAACAAGTAATACCCAAATCCACTAATGTGGATGAGCTTTTTCAGGGAGATGGTAAGGAAGGAGAAGTGAATGGAAAACAGAAACCTAATGCATTAGTTAGTTACTGCTTCATAACAAGCTATCACAAAACTTACCAGCTTAAAACAACACATATGTATTATATAGGTTCCTGTAGGTCAGAAATCTGGTCATGGCTTAGCTGGGTCCTCTGGTTCAGGGTCTCTCACCAGGCTGCAGACAAGAAGTCAGCCGGGGCTGCTATCTCATCTGAAAGCTGGGCTGGAGAAGGATGTGCTTCCAAGCTCACTAATGTGGTGGTTGACAGGATCCAGTTCCTCATGGGATTTTTTTTTCCTCATGGTATATTGGACTAGGGACCGCAGATCCTTGCTGGCTGATGACCAGAGGCTCCATCAATTCCTTGCCACATAGGCCTCTTCATTTCTGAAAGAGCGAGGAAGATAGAAAGCATGATCTATTATAACCTAATCTCAGAAGGGGCATCGTTTAATTTTTGCCGTATTCTATTGATTAGAAGTGGATCCAGCCCACATGCGAGGGGAGGGGATTAAACAGGGCATCAAGACCAGAAGATGGCGACCACTCGAGGCCTTCTTCAAGGCTGCCTAACTCACCTGAAGAACACTATATTTGAGGGACTGGATGGCAGACAACCATCCAGTGAAGGATCAAGTCTAGAGGCAAAAGGAAAAAGTGTGAAAGAGCACAGGGAAGGTGACTCAAGTTTCAGGTGGTCAACAATTTCAAATTCTACCTAGAGGTCAAGTTGAATGAGATGGAAAAGAAACTACAGAATTTGTCAATTGCAGGAAGACATAAATAACCTTTGCCTGAACCATTTTGGGGGACTGATGGGGATGAGAGCCATACGGACCAGTCCTTATCCCTCACCAGCCATTAAGGTCACCATCTTTGCAAGAGGTGACCAGGAAAAGCCAGGAAGAACCTCCTCTCCCAGCCGGGGCTTCCCATTTTCTCCTGACACCTCCCACAGGAAAGTGACCTCATTTCTCAAAGACAAAACTGATTCTAGGTCATATCCCCCTGGAACAAGAGACCAATTGATGTGATTATCTCCAAGAGAAAGGGGGGCACCTACTAAAAGTAGAACCTGGTGCCCCAGAAGGGAAGACATCAGGGAACCTGAAAAGGGGTCTCTGATAATTACCTGCCAAGATTTCAGAGTGAAGGGCATCAACATGCAATACCAACGGAAAAAAAGGAAAGAAGATGTAGAAGTTTTTGAAGGTTTTTCTTCCTCATACATCCTGCAATTTCACTCTATTTAATCCAAGGGCACAGTTCTGCCCCCCTCCCCATTTTGTAATACTCATTATACAGAACAGGTGGTCCCAGCAAAGATGGCTGGCTACAAAGAGGAATTTGTGTAAAGCAAACTTCGTTATAAAAATCAGAGAGCTAATTTAACAGATATTATTCCCCATTGGCCTGAGTTGAAATATTTGAGCTTCAGTTTACTGGGAGGAGGGAGATGTGGATAACTATAGAAGTATATATGAGGAGAGTATAGGGAAATGGCTACTGTGAAATCAAAACATGTTCAGAATAGATATCTCTGGGTGACAACATTATAGATGATTCTCTCTTCATTATATTTTTCTCTGTTTTATACAATGTGCATACATTACTTTCATAGCATAAAAACAGGCTTACTTATTAGCTTAAAAGAGGTATTTGAGTTTGAGGAGTAGTGGAAAATGTTCCCAGACTTGGCTTACGTATATAAATGTTTCTGTAGCATTTTTGGAGCATCATTTCTGTTCAGCCACATGTAGTTAATTAAATCTTTTGGAGGCTGAGAGTTAATTCCAGCCCTACTATGGTTTCTTCCAGGCACCTTGCTGTTTTAGTCTGTTCGGACTGCCATAGTACAATACCACAGACAGATGGCTTATCAACAACAGAAATTGAATTTTCACAGATCTGGAGGCTAGGAAGTCCAACTTCAAGGTACCAGCAGACTTAGTCACTGGTGACAGCCCACTTCCTGGTTCATAGATAACCGTCTTTTCACTGTCTTCACGTGGTGCAAGGGGCAAGAGAGCCTCTGGGGTATCTTTTATAAGGGTGCTAAATCCATTCATGAGGTCTCCACTCTCATGAGAGGAGGGGATTGAAAAGGTGATATGAAATTCACCTTCCAAAGGCCCCACCTCCAAGCACCATCACATTGGGCATTAGGGTTTAATATGAATTTGGGGAGGACAGAAACATTCACACTGGAGAACCTGCCAAACCAGGCTGTGACCAGCAGCAGGCTTTGAAAGCAGAGAAAATGGTTCACTATTCCTCAAACCCAGGCATATGTGTCAGGCTAAAGGAAAATGTCCAAAACGGGCCATCAAAGCCAGGAACTGGAAGTGACTTTTAAAGGTCGATACAGTCAAACTGGGGATGAAAGATAAAAATGAGGAGATGTTGGCAGACTGAGCAATGGGCAGTAGTATGTATCGATTTTGATACTTGGACAATGGTGGTATACACTAAGAGTGTGTTGGCATGAATAAGTTGAATCAATTAAAAGCCAGAATGGGACAGACCACACCTCCATCCATAGCCCTAATGAATTTCACCAAAGACCGATGTTGGAATGAGAGTCCCCCACGTGTAGATCTGGCACAAGAACACAAAGTAGTTTGGCACAAATACTACCCAATAGAGATACTCCAGACACTAGGCAGGAAACCAAGCCAGTAAGTCCTCTGGGAAAATGGAAGCACTAAATGAACAAAGCAGAGGTGGACAGTTGAGTGCAGACTGTTGTCCCAAGTAAGCTGTCTCCCTGGTTCTTTGTGAAACCCTCTCTGCATCTTCTAGTATTAGAAAAGCTTATTCATCTATTCATTCAATTAATAAAAATGAATAGTAAGCACCTGTATAGTGCTTACTCTATGTCAGCTACTGTGGAAGCTCATTACTCATATTAACTCATTTAATCCATGCCACAATCCTATTATCCTAGCTGAGGGGTGAGGAAAGGGATACACAGAGAAATCAAGTGACTTTCCCAAGATCACACAGATGGCAAGTATCAGAATCATAATTCAGACCCAAGTTGTCCAGCTCCAGAATCTTGACCATGGTTTGAGGCCCCTACTAAATGCCCACGTAAAGATGCCACTGCTAGAAGGAAATAAGGTGATATGATAAAGAGTTATGGGAGAGGGATGGAGGGCAGTATCTTCTTTTCTTCCCCAGATTCTGACCTGCTTTCCATGTTGGAGGAATTCTCCATCATATGAGTCTCAGTGGGAAACAAAGTCTTTCTTCCGCTGTGGAAGTGGGAAATTCAGACATGAGTCACTTTCCCAGCTTCCCTTGCAGCTGGAGCATGGCCAGGTGACACAGACTCAGCCAGCTAGCTGCAGCCACCTTAGACCCTGGGGGCTAAGTAGACAAAGAAGCAGGTACCATGGAGAGCTTAACTCCATGGCTGCAGTAGCAATGACATTTCCACGGAACACAGATGCAGCTGAGAGTTCTGCAGGAGTAGCCACGTTGTCCTCAAGGACCTACCACGCTTCTGCAGGTTTTGGCCGTGGTTCCGTCAGGTCATCTTTTCTGTTTCTTGCACTAAAAATCCTGAGAGGTAGGAGAGAGTCGGGGCTTAGATATAATGCTAAGGAAAGATCCTTTTAAAGATGGTGATATTTAAGCTGGGGTCTGAAGATTGAAAAGGAGCCAGCCATGGGAACGACGTGGAAAGGAGTATGCCACAAAGAGGAAACAGCAAGTCGAAAATTTTGAAGTGGGAAAACTGCTTAGCTGCTTAGCGCGCTGGAAGAAGGTCGGTGTTGCTGGCGGGTAAGAAGCAACAGCGAGAGGTGGGCTAGATGACGTCAGCTTTCTGAAGGAGCGGTGATTCCAAACCACCTCTGCAGCGCTCCAAAGACTCCATCTAATACCTACCAGTCGCCTTTCCCCTCCCCCACCCCTAGAACTCTGGGGCTCTGGCCACCGTTGTCATGGTGATGGGCCCATTGTTTCACTCATTCTTCAGACCAGGAAGGAGGTGCGTGTGGTTGGGGGAACCCTGCTTCTTCTCGTGGAGGACCCCGCCCGGGCTGGGGCACCAAGCAGGGACCATGCCCGTGTTGCTACCCCGGGTTGAGCACAGCAAGGACATGCGCGTCGGGGCTGCAGCATGGCACGAGGCGGCCCGGGCCAAGATGCAGGCGGCGCGCCAGCTGACTAAGCGCTGCGGACAGGAGGCAGTGGCCATGTGGCAACCCAAAGACAGGGTGCTGGATCCGCACGTGGCGCACCACCTCCACCGGGCCGCCTATATCCAGCCCTGGCGCTTCCACGTGAAGATGCTCAACGGCGGGGGCACCTTGGAGAAGCCGCCGCCGGGCGAGGGCGTCACTCTGTGGAGGAGCAAGATGAAGCCGCCGGTCTGGCACGCACGCCTGCCGCTGCCCCTGAACCGCGACGCGCTCGCCCTGCAGACAGCCGAGTTGGTGCACGCACACGCGCGTGGGGCGCGCCTCACCGCCGCCCGCCTGGCCCACGCGCAGCAGCAGGTCAATGGGCAGGTGCGGCTGATGCAGCGCCAGCGAGAGGCTACGGATTACAGGCTCAGCGAGGTGCGAAAGGGCCTACTGATCAACCAGCAGAGCGTCAAGCTTCGGGGCTACAGGCCCAAATCTGAGAAGGTGGGACCGCTCCCCCAAGCCTGGTCGCCAAGACTGGAGCCTTCACTCAGCCTGGGCAAAACCCACCCGGTAGAGAGAACACTCCTACCAGGCCCCAGTTCCAGTAAGGGCAGAAAAAGAGGAGGACACTCCCAAGATGAGGTGCCTTGGTGCCCAGCCCCAGAGAGGGAAACCCCCTCACCATGGGGATGAGATCCTCAGTCCGCTTGCGCCAGAGTGCGTATCTTTCCAGTCCCCCCAGCCGGGAAGAGAGGATGGGACCCCGGAGTCAAACTAGATGACATTCTTCCCAAAGAGAGACACTCACAACCCCTAGCACAGGCATGCAATCACCCATCCAGCCCCCAGGCCACAGGATGAGACCCTCCTGTGGGCATGAGACCCTCAATAATCAAACCCAGTGAGAAATGCCCAGCTAAGAAGAGTGGGTGATGTCCTGGTTCCAACCCATGAAACCCTCCTCAAAATGTAAAAAAAAAAAAAAAAAGCCTCCTCTAGCCTCAGGGAGAACCCCTCCCCAGGCCTCATGGGGAGAGAAAGGAACAGGTCCTGCCTACAGGTTGAGACCTTCAGACTCCCTGCCCCTCTGCCCAAGAGTTAAGCCCCCAGCCAGGAAGAAAGAATGACACCCCTAGTCACAGTCCTGGTGAAATCTTCCCCCCAAAGTGAAACCCTAAACCCCCACTCCAAAAGGGGGGAACCCATTCCTGGGGAGGGGTGAGACCCCATTCACAGGGTGAAATTCCTAGTCCTAGCCCCGAAATCAAAGACCCCCCAAAAGGCAAACCCTCATCATTGCTATGTTGTGATCCCTGCACTTCTAGCCAGGGAGGTGGGGATAAGACCAGCACCAAGGAAGGGGGACCTCCAGCCCTATAGAAACCTTCCCCTAAGGTGAAGTCACTTCCATCCCAGCTCACTGGACTCCTACCTGTAAAAGGGAGAGGCCACAGCCCCACTTTCTGGCTAGTAAGTGAGCCCCCTGAAAGGATAAAGTCTTCTCAGAGAGTGAGACCTCGACAGGGTGGGAGTGCCCCCAACTCTATTCTCCAAACCCAGGGTTAATGAGGTTGGTAAACCCTCTGCCTCCCTGGAAGGAGAACTCTCCTGCCGGCCCTCTCCTGAAGGTGTGAATATCTCTTTGTTTTCCAGGTCCCTGACAAAGCTGACAGTATGCTTACCTGGGAGAAAGAGGAGTTAAAGAACATGAAGAGGAAGATGGAGACAGACATGGAAAAGTCAGAGGCCATGCTCAAGGTCGGGAATACCCAGGACTGAGTGATGGGGGCCGGAGGGGGACCCCGGGCTGCCTAAGGGGTGAACCACTCTGACCTTGGGGACTCTAGCAACAGCAAATGTCTCAACCCACTCACCCACCCGCCCTGATGACATTCACCATATTTCCGCTTTGTGAAATGGAAAAACTGGGTGTCTAAGGTGTGGAGCTGGGCCTCAGAATAACAATGAACACCCCCTCTGTGCCAAGCCCTGTGCAGTCATCGAGTTAGCTCCTTAAAACACTCCTGTGAAATAGAAATTGTGGTCCCCTACTGGAGATGGGGAATTTGAGGCTCAAAGAAAGATGGCCTTACACAAGGCGAGCACTAGCCAGCAGCAGGGCTGTAGTTTCAGGGCAGGTGTCTTAAAATTTTCTCCAGCATTAGTGAGGCATAATTAACAATTTAAAATTGTGTGTGTGTGTGTGTGTGTTTAAAACGTACAATTTGATAGTATATGTATACATTGTGAAATAATCACCACAATCAACAATTGACGTAATTAACACATCCATCACCTCACACAGGTACCTTTGTGTGTGTGGTGAGAACACTTAAGATCTACCCCCTTAGCAATTATAAAATAGAGCAGGTTAACTATAGTCACATTGTTGTCATTAGATCTCCAGAACTTACTCATCTTGCATAACTGAAACTTTGCAGCCCTTGACCAACATCTCCCCATTTCTCCCTCCTCCCAGCCCTTGGCAACCATCATTCTACTCTTTGCTTCTGTGAGTTTGACTATTTCAAATTCCATGTATAAGTGAGTCATGCAGTATCTGCCTTTCTGTATCTGGCTTATTTCACTTAGTACAATGTCCTTCAGGTTCATCCATGTTGTCACAAATGGCAGGATTTTCTTCTTTTTTATTTATTTATTTTTTTGAGGCTGAAAAGAAAAAATACACACACACACACACACACACACACACACACACTGGGGGTGCCAAAAAAGTATATACAAGTGGACACTGGTCAGCGTTGCTCAAGCAGTAATTTGCTGTAATCAGAAGTGTCTGGACGCTGATGTAACCACTTTGAGCACCTCTTGTAATTGCAGAAGTCAAACGTGACTTGTATTCATCTTTTGTTATCAGTATATATTGATTAATATAGTTTTCCTTTCTTAAAATGTGTATACATTTTTTGGCACCGTGTGTGTGTGTGTGTGTGTGTGTGTGTGAATATATATGTATATATGCAATATATATCACAATGCAATAGATTGGGGGGGAGGGACTCTGAAGACCTCTGAAGAGAGTTCCTAATACTGATTAGGGAAGAGGAAGGGAGACCTTAATGCTAGGGGTGGGGTGGGATAGGACCTGAATGCAAGCTGAGGAGGAAAGGGATGGCACAGGAAGACGGAGATGTAGGTATAGCCAGTACTACCGCTCCACTTTACATACGGGGAAATCGATGGGGGAGGGGCTTTCTTGAGGGGCCAGGGAAAGCCAGACACAGAACCTAAGCAACTGACATCCCAGACAGGGAAGCCACCACCAGCCCCCACTGCTCCCTTCTCCGGGTCATTAAAGGCTTCTGGACAGAGGGTGGGGTGTCTGAGCTTCCACTTGGAAATTGCTCCTTTCAGGCCACAGCAAGAACTGGAGAGGGTCAGCTTGGGGGCAGAAACGATTGGCAGCCCCCAGCAGAGAAAGCAATTCCAGCCACCTCCCCACAACCTCCCAGCGCACTTCCGGACTTCACCTCTGCCTGTCTCTCCTTCCTTGCCCCCAGACCCTGGCCTCTTGCAGGGACACGCTGGCCTTCTGCTGCAAAGAGAGGCTCCAAGCTGTGGATTTAATGAACCAGCCACTGGCCAAGGTTCTGGGGCAGGCCGGCCGCCGCTCCTGGGTGAACCTCTCCAGGGTCTCCACCCCGCAAATTCAGGGCCAGAAAACGCCGCCTCCAGACCCTGTGGGCACATACACTCCAGGTAGGCCCCCACAGAAAGGGGTCCACTACAGTGGACCCTTCCACGTCTCAGCTGCCCCTTTCCCTGGGGAATTGCTCCCCTAGACCAAAAGAGAGGGCTGAGTGCCAGCCTAGAGCTAAACCCACTTTCTGGATTAGCTCTTTCCCCTGCATACGCCTGCTTCCCACACGCCCTCAGTCACTCCCGCCCAGACACTCCGGGACGCTACTCATACTCGCCCCACTAACAGTCTTTCCCCTGGACTTTCTCCTAATCCCTCAGTAAAGCCCCCTCGCCCACGGCCCACCACCACATGAGAATAGAGAGGGGGACGCAGAAAGCCAGGGTGGGGGAAAGGAGAACTTGGTGATTTGCGCGCGTCCCGCCCTCCCGCAGAGTGCGTCACTGCGCTGTATGGAGCCAAGCGACTGTTGATGGAGTCCAAGGACACCTTGCAAGAAATGGCAAAGAACGTGCAGGACATCCGAGAGCGACAGCAGCAGACAAGCGATCGCGTGTGCGCCTCGCTGGCCCAAAAGATGCGCGAGACCTCGCAGCTGAAGGTGCAGGCGGCGGGCGCGGCTCGGGAGTTTTGGCTGGGGACTAGGGTGGAGGAGTACCGAGGCCGGAGAAGGGGCGCACAGGACAGGAGGAGAGGGGACAGGAAGCCAGTGTGATCCCCCTGCGCTCCCACCATTCACCCAGGAAAGAATGAACATGGCCTTAGGACTAATGAGAGGAACTATCCACCGGTGCGCGAAATTCAACCAAGAGATGTACATCACTCGCGACCTCATCAAGGTATGATTTGGGAAAAGGGTCCGCGGAGATGGGGCCAGGGGTGCCCGCGTCGGTTGGGCCTCACTGCTCCACACACTGCATTCCGCCAGGGTCCCCTGTCAAAAAATCACCTGGAGACTCGAGAGAAGCTGGACAGACCCCTGGTTCGCGTGTACCAGAGACACGTGGGCACCCAACTCCCCGAGGCCCAGCGCCTAGCCCAGGTACGCCCCTCTGCGTCCCCCTTCCGCGTCTCCCCGCCCTCTCTAGGCGCGGCCTCACCCTGGTAAGACTACTTCCTCAGGCACACCTGGTCCACGTAAGAACCCCTTCCCCCCACACCCAGGTTGGTCATTCCTTCAACTGCAATCCAGTATGAGGCCCTCCAATACCCACATCTGTCTCAGATAAGTCCCCTCAACCTCTCTCTGTCCGCCTCACCCTACCACTCCCTCATGATATGACTCCTCTCTCAACCGCATCCTAAGGAGGCTCCTTCCTGCACACTTTGCCCAGATGCTCCCCCTCGTCCCATGTCCGCCCCGCCCCTCACTCTCTGGGTGCGTCCCCACCCTCAGCCCTGTTCTGTAGTGGTTCTTTTTCAAGCACATCTCGCCCCCAAACCCATGCAAGGGCCGCCCCGCTTCAGCTATGCTCTCGCCCGGGTGGGGCCCTCCTGCACGTACGTACGCCTGACCCAATGTGTCCCCCCTCCCACCCGAGGTCCACCGCTTCTTCAGCTGTGCTCCTTTCACACACACACCTGACTCAGGTGTGTCCGCCCCCCTCGCCCTGCCCTCGCTCTGGCTCGCGGGTCACTTAACAAGGCCCCGCCCCCTCTCCAGAGCACAGACAAGACGCAGCGCCGCATCTCGCTCCTGGAAAAGAACCTGGAAAGTCTGCTCGCCACGCGCAAGAACCTCACCTACAGCCTCAACTGCAAGAAGATCGGGCATGACGTGAACTACGACGCGGTGCGCCTGCGCCTCCGCCAGCGGCACCCGCGCGTGTGCTACCAGCAGGCACAGGGCCTGGTCAACGACTTGGACCCGAGCACGCCCGCGCGCGTCGAGTCCAGAGCCACCCCTGAGTGACAGGCGTACCCCCTGCTCCAGCCGGCTGGTCCTGCACGCACGGGCTGGCCCTCGGAGCGGAGACTCACAGCCTGGTGGCCCTCCCTCTCCCCTGACCCACCCTCCCTCCGAGCGCCCTCTAGCAGATCTATAATTTAAAAATAACAAAAATGACATTTATTAGGCATCTATTATATGTCAGTCACTTACTCTACAACACGTTATGGGCGGTGTATCCTGGAAGTTAACCGGATGGATTTGGGTGCCAGATTTCTGGGGGTTCAAATCCCAGTTCCCTGATATCAAGCTGTGTGGCCTTGGGCAAGTCACTGTCCGTCTCTGGCCTCCGTGTCTCCACCTATAAAATAGGAAGAATTACAGCACCCACTTCAAGGCTGGTAAGGATAGATGAGTTCGTATGGTGACTGCCTAGACGTTATCCTCAATGCACTGAGTTATCATCCCCTTTTTCCAGCTGAGGAAACTGAGGCACAGCAAGGTTAAGCAGATGCCCAAGATCACACAGGAGCTTCCCCCGTAGCCCTTTCTAATGGAGGCTTATTCTCCCGGACCCCGAGCAGCTCAGGTGGGAAGGTGGGATTGAGTCCCGTTGCCCTTTTCTCCATTTACCTAGGGGGTGGGGGTACTGCTCCTTCAAAATTCACAACATCATTCATTTTTTGAGCCTCTACAAAGTGCCAGGTTCTTAGCCAGTCACAGGGTGCAGCAGTGAGAAAGGCTGACCTCACCCCTGCTCTCAGGGAGCTCACAAGTAGATCAAGTGCAGCCAATCATCCTTTTGATGCAGCTCTAGCATGGCCTCCTACAGGAAGCCCACCCGACTGCACCCAGCCATCCAGGCACAACTCATTTTCTCCTCTCTGTTCTTGTAGCCCCTTGGACACCGTCCCCACCCTCATACACCACCACCCCCCATCACAGAACTCCTCACACCGACCTGTGATAATCATGTGCTCTCCATGGGGAGATTCCAGGGTGTGGCATACAGAGAATAGGGGGTGTTCATTCAAACCACAAATATTTCCCAAGCAACTGCTCTTTATCAGAGGCCGTGTTTGGTGCTGGAGTTACAGTGAAGACCAAAACAGATGTGGCCCCTCCCTCGTGGAACTGACCATGAATAGCCCTCACAAATATTCTTATCTTTTTGGCAAAGCCAACCAGTCACATGGACACAACATAGCCCCCCCCCCCAACATTTTACAGAGAAGGAAATGAAGTTCAAAAAGGTGAACTCCTTTGCCCAGGGTCACAGAGCAAGCAAGGGACAAAGCGGGACTAAACCTGGGTCTGCAATCTCCCTTGCTCCACAATACAAGTATCGACCATGGGCTCACCATGATCTTCACTGGTCCCCATAACAACCAAGTGGAAAGAAGGTCAGATATATCCATTTGACAGGGGAATACACACACACAAAAAAGAGCTGCTTTGGGCCGGCCGAGTGGCTCAGTTGGTTAAGAGCTCGCTCAAGAGTTTGAGCTCTGAGCAACAGCGGTTCGAGTCCAGCCCGAGCTGAGCAGCCGCTGAGCTGCCAACAGGTAGCAGGATGGCTCAGCTAAAAAAACAAACAAAAAAAAAATAAAAAAAAATAGCTGCCTGCCCAGGATCAGAGCTGAGGAGGAGTAGGGTTGAGGGGTTCAAACCAATCGCCTCTAACGCAATCATTGGGCATCACAGCCAGCTTCCTTATCTCAAGAGGGACTTCACAGTCTGGGGGTCACCGGGAGCTCCCTGGGACCCAGAATTCCCCAGGAATGTTTTTCAGTGACGTACCAATCAGGATACCAACAGGAAGCAGATAACATGCAATTTGAGGGAAGTTTAACAGAGATAACAGTCGATCCTCATTATTTGAAAAGTCTGTATTTGTGAATTCACCAAACTCAGTAAAATTGATTTGTAACCCCCAAAACCAATATCATGGTGCTTTCTCAGTCATTTGCAGATGTGCACAGAACAGTGAAAAACTTCAGTGGCCCAACATGGTCAAACAAGCTGCAAACAATATGACACTTTGCCTTCTTGTTTTAACTCTCCTTTTTAAACAAGCATCCAAATGGAATATTACTCAGCCATAAAAAAGAATGACATCTTGACATTTGCAAAAACATGGATAGGTTTAGAGGGTATTATGCTAAATGAAAGAAGTTTGACAGAGAAAAACAAATACCATGTGTTTTCACTTAAATTTGGAATCTAAAAAAAACAAAAAACAAAAATGAATAAAATAGAAACAAACTCAGATACAGAAAACAAACTGATAATTGCCAGAGGGGAGGGGGATGGAGGATGCGTGGAAAAGGGAAAGGGGGTTGAGAAATACAAGCCTCCAGTTATAAAATAAGTCATGGAGATGTAATGTACAGCATAAGGAATAGAGTCAATAATATTGTAATAACTGTACAGTGACAGATGGTTACTAGACTTATTGTGGTGATCACGTCATAAGGAATATAAATGTTGAATCACTATGTTGTACATATAAAACTAATATTATATTGTATGTCAACTATAATTTTTAAAAAAGCAAACATCTTTTTCAAGGTCTACTTAGTGTCATGTTTTTTAGTATTTTTACTCTTTTTGTTGGTGATTTTTATTGTTTGAAACAGCCCCTAAGCATAGTGCTGAAGTGCTATTTAGTGTTCCTTAGTCAGGAAGGCTGGGATGTGCCTTATGGAGAAAATACATGTGTTAGATAAGCTTCTTTTGGGCATGAGTTATATAGTGCTATTGGCCTTGATTTCAATATTAATGACTTATATTAATATATAATATATTTTTTAAACAATATGTTCGAGTATTAACTAAGGCATCTTTAAACAGAAACACATAAAACAAGGTTATGTATTAATCAGTTAACAAAAATGGTGTGACCAGAGACTGTAAAGAACCACCTCTTATATTTCCCCTAGGAACAATGGTTGAGTATTTTGGGGACTTTATAGCACATAATGACCACCAATAATGAGATTTGCCTATACAAGATATGACAATTAAGTTCACAAACTTGTTGCAACAATGTTGCTAACCTTTTTTGGTATCAGAGGGATTATTCATTGTGAATTTATACCAACTGGGCAAACGGTTAACCAAGTTTACTATTTGGAAGTGCTGGAAAGGCTGCGTGAAAAAGTTAGATGACCTGAATTTTCACCAACAATTCATGGCTTTTGCATCATGACAATGCACCAGCTCACATGGCAGTGTCTGTGAGGGAGTTTTTAGCCAGTAAACAAATAACTGTATTGAAACACCCTCTCTACTCACCTGATCTGGTGATTTCCCAATGACTTCCTTCTTTACCCGAAGATAAAGGAAATATTGAAAGGAAGACGCTGTGATGACATTCAGGACATCAAGGGTAATACAACAACAGCTCTGATGGCCATTCCAGAAAGAGTTCCAAAATTGCTTTGAAGGGTGGACTAGGCGCTGGTGTTGGTGCATAGCTCCTCAAGGGGAGTGCTTCAAAGGTGACCATAGTGATATTCAGCAATGAGGTATGTAGCACTTTTTGTAGGATGAGTTCACAAACTTAATTGTCCAACCTCGTATTTGCAAAGGTATATGGATAAAGGTATAAAAATATATGGATAACACAGTGCCAAAGTGCAAATTATTGCAGGGATCCACCTTTGCCACTGGTAAGTCTGAAGGGACAAGGTGGTCAGAAGCAGCCAGCCTTGTAATGCTGCTGAGTGGATGCCCCTACCCCCTCCCTCCACTGGTCAGTGTTTCCTGTGGGTCAAAGCCAGAGAAAGGAAGCCCATTGGTGCAGTCCATACATCCTCCCAGGACACAGTCGCCACCACCCTGCAGATGGAGCCTCTTGCAGGTCCTTCTGGGGCTGGGGATTGTCTCTTTGCCTGTGTCTTTGTCCATTCATCCTGCCCAGAAACCTCTCATGAGGATGTAAATACTCCCTGTGTGCAATGCCTTGCCCTCTGGGTTGAGCCTGCCATTCTCATTCTTGCTGACACAGCCCATTTGTGACCGCAGTCACACAATGTTCCCCAACAGCGTTTGCACAACTCCCTCAGTTGACTCAGAGCTGAGATTTCAGCGGCTGCCCCAGGCCAAGTTGTGGGCAACCGGGGAGCCTCTCAATGACACCATAAGGTGGGGCGTCATCATCCCCACAGGGGAGATGAAGAAATAGTCCGAGCAGTGACAAGATTTAAAAAGCCACCCAGCAAGTGAGGGGTTAAGTCTGAACTTTAAAAAGTGTGAGGATGCCCCCATAAGGGGATAGCCACTGCTCCCAAAGAATGGGCCAGGTACCATCCTCCTGAGAACAACTACAGTGCTTGGCAATGAAGCAGCTTCCTGGGCCACAGTCCAGACCTACGGGATCTGAATCCCAAACGGCAGGGCCAAGGGCTGTGTGCATTTCTAATGAGCTTCTCAGGGAATTTGACTGCACACCAATGTTTAAAATGTATTTCCTCCCTGCTGTCAACTTCCCAGGGCCAAATCCTACAGGGAGGGGCCCCATGGAAAAGTTCTCATTTTAATTTCTTTTAAAGTCAGAAGAAACATGAATACAGAATGTTATATATTATTTATATTGCATATGATATTTTATATTATGTGACAGGTCATATAATTGTATACTGTAAATATTAAAACTATTGAAATGATAACTCCAACCTGGGTTGTATTTATCTTTACACCAATGCAGATTTGTTCAATAGTTTTAAATTGTGGTAAGATACACATAACATCGAGTTGACCATCTTAACCATTTTAAGTATCCACTTAAGAGGCATTAAGTACCTTCACACTGTTGTGCAGCCATCCCCACCATCCATCTCCAGAACTCATTTCATCTTACAAAACTGAAACTCTGTCCCCATTGAACACTAACTCCGCACCCCCCTTCCCTACCTCGGCAACTACCACTCTACTTTCTCTCCCTATGGCTGGATCACTGTAAGTACCTCGTATGAGTTATACCAGTGCAATTTTAAAATAATTTTAAAATATTTTTATGAAGGAGCCCATAAAGTCATTCAATTAGTCACTCAGCTGCATCAGCTGAAGCCAGCCCCTGTGCTGAGTAGTAGGAGCAGACATGTTTTGCAATCAAACACCCTGTTGATTTTACTCCTAAAAACTATAAATCTGTCTGCTTTCCTCCACCTCCTGCCCTCCACACTCCCCTCCTCCATCTTCTACTCCAAGGAGCCATCGCCGTTGCCTGGGTGATTCTACAGCCTCCTAGCTGGTCCTCCTGTCACCATCTTCCCTGTAATGCACAAATACGTCTCAGCCAGCATGAGTGTTCTAGTCTACAGAGCAGATCCTTGCACACCCATGGCCTCTAGAACACAGTCCCACTGGCTGTTATAACACAGCCCCCTTTAGGCTGCTATAACAAAATCCTGACTCGATGGTTTGTAAACAACAGTAATGTATTGCTCACGGTTCTGGAAGTTGGTAAGTCCAAGGTCAAGATGCCAGCATGATGCCATTCTGGTGAAAGCTCATGTCCTGGTTCATAGCTTGTACCTTCCGGCTGTGTCCTCACATGGTGGAAGAAGATCTCAGGGGTCCCTTTTATAAGAGGGTTAATCCCATCCATGGGGGCTTCACCCTCATGACCTAATCACCTCCCAAAGGCCCACACCTCCTAATACCATCAACTTTGGGGGTTAGGATTTCAATCTATGAATTGGGGGAGGGGATACAAACATTCAGGCCATATTGATCTGACCTCATCACCTGCAGCCCTCCTTCTGCTCCCCCATCATCTCAGGCAACTCCCCTTCCCCCATTTCAACGCTTTGAGCTTCAGCCTTTTTCATTTCTGTATAAGTTTCCTATTGCTACTGTAACTACCACAAACTTAGTGGCGTAAAACAATGCAACTTTAGATCTTACAGTTCTGGAAGTCAGAAGTCCTGACTGGATTTCACTGGGCCGAAATCAAGGTGTCTACAGTACCATGGTTCCTCCAGAGGCTCTAGGGAAGAATCCATTTCCTAGCCTCTTCCAATTTCTAGAGGCCGCCTGCATTCCTTGGCTCCTGGCTTCTCCCTCCATCTTCAAAGCCAGCAGTAGCATCTTTAAATCTCTCTCTGACTCTCTTTGCTTTTACTGTCACATTTCAGTCTTCTGACTTCTGACCCTCTTGCCTGCCTCTTATAAAGAGCCCTGTGATTACAATGGGCGCACCAGCATAATCCAGGATAATCTCCCCATCTCAAGATTCTTAATCACCTCTGTAATGTCCCTTCTGCCAAGTAAAGTGACATATTCACAGGTTCCGGGGATTTAAACACAAATGTCTTTGGGGATGTGAGGGGGGCATTTTTCAGCCTACCACACTTTCTTCCACACTTCAAACTTTCTTTTGCCTATAAGCATTTGCACATCTTACTCCCTCTGCTTAGGAAATTCTCTCCCACAGTGTGATATCAGTGAACGGAGATTATACCCATTCTGTGATGCATGTCATGAGTTGTTTAACAACACTTGTCACAAAGATGTTTCTAAGAACACTACTTGCCATTTACATTGCGGGAAAAAATTACAAAGAAAATTCTCTCCCTACCTCTTTTCCTGTCCAGCACCATCCGTTTTCCTGCCCCTTGCCCCCCAATTAGGTCAAACTTCCAATTATACATTTCCAAGCACCCTGCACTTTTCCTTCATAATTCTCATCCCATGTGTGTGTGACAGTCCAGTGACTTGTCAGTACCCTGAGGGTAGTTTGGGGTGATGCCATACTTTGGGGTGCTCTAGAAGCAGACTCTGAAACAAGAATTCAAGTGTAAGAAGTTTATCTGGAAAGCAATCCCAGGAAGCCCCCAGATAGGAGCAGGACAGTGAAGCAGGGAAGACAAGGCAGCCAGCAATGGGTGTTACAGAGGTTACCACCATGGACAACTGAAGCTCAGTCCTGCTGGGACCTCCCAGAGATCGTGGAAAGCATGTACCTCAGTTATTCCAGCCAAGGAGTGAGGGAGCTGGGGTGCTCCACCAACTCTAGTCAGTCACTGATTGAGGGCTGCTCCCGGGTATGAGGACTAACTCTCCCCGTACCCCTGCACATCTGGCCTGCCCTTTGCATGGGCCAAGCAAGCTTCAATGGCCAGAGGCAGCCTTCAGGGAGGGAGTTGCAGGGGCTAGTGGTTGGGACCACCACGGGACTGCTGCCTAGGAGATATGGGTGTGACATGAATAACATTTGCTACAGGGAGGGGTGGTGTCTTTCTTACTACTCCTGTATCCCCAGTACCTGGCACATAACAAACATTGGGTCAATATTTGTTGCATGAATCGATGAATAAGCAGATTAACTTAAAGAAAGTTTGCAGGGTGTTTCTTCTATGTGCATTGCCTTATTTTTTTCCCACCAACAAAAACACTAATTCTTCAATTGCATCAAATATCATAGTCAGCATTCAAATTTGTCCAATTAGGTCATTTAGGGGAAAAAAAATTGTTCAAAGCACAATTCCAAGTAAGGCCCATACAGTTGTGCAATGCCTTATTTAATTTTCAGTTTTAGAAATGCAAATGTTCCTTTGTAATCATCCGGTTCCCCATGATTTTGCTGGCTTCTTATCTTCCCATTTTTCCTGGAAAATAAGAGGGTGGCAGGGGAATCAGTACAGTATTATCTATACTGGGAGAAGCAGGCCTGGCCTTGTCCCCTCCTAGTGGCGCTACTTAAGCACCTTGCTTTACCTCTCTGAGCTCCGATTTCTTGTCTGTAAAACTGTGGGTAATAGAACTACCTCTCTCACCAGTTTGTTGTTAGGATTCATTGAGACAATATTGTATGTGATTTACTCCAGTGCTTGATAGAGAGGGAGATCTCCATAAATGCTCATGCTCATTTTTTTTATTGAGGCGAAATTCACATGACATAAAATTAGTCATTTTAAAATATACAATTTGGTGGCATTTGGTACATTCACAATGTTGTGAAACCACCACCTTTATCTAGTTCCAAAACATTTTCATGACCCCAAAAGAAGACCTCATATCCTTAATCATTCCCATTCTACTCTAAGGAAGATCTCTCTACTTCTCAGAGAAGTCTAACCATGGGGAAGGTGCTTTGTGAAGTAGTGAGTTCCCTGACACAGAAGCAGTCAAGCCCAGGCTAGAATTTGCCGGGGACATTATACTCAGGAGACTCACATAGGACTAAAACAGTAGTTCTCAACCAACAGAGATTGGATTAAAACAGAGATCCCCAACCAGAGCAATTCTGCTCCCCAGGGGACATTTGGCAATATCTGGAGGCATTTTTGGTTGTAACAACTAGGAATGCAGGTAGGGGGTGCTGCTGGAGCGTAGTGGGTAGAGGCCAGGATGCTGCTAAATGTCCTGAGGTGCCCAGGACAGACCCCCTGCCATCACAATGAATTACTCAGCCCAACATAGTCAATTGTGTCAAGTTCGAGAAACCCTGGACTAAACTAGGTGCTTCTCAGTGTCATCTTCAAAATCGAACATTCTTTTTGTAAAATAGCTTTATTAAGGTATAATTGAGAAATAAAATTTGTATATACTTAGCGAGTACAACTTAGTGTTTGATATACGAGTTCTGACAATTAGGTTCGCAAACTCACCCTAGAAAAAGTGCTACATACCTCACTGCTGAATATTACTACAGTCACCTTTGAAGTACTCCCCTTGGGAATCTATGCACCGACGCCAGCACCTAGTCCACCCTTCAAAGCAATTTTGGAACTCTTTTATTGAAGTGGCCATCAGAGCTGTCCTTGTATTACCCTTGTGTCTTGAATGTCATCAAAATGTCTTCCTTTCAATATTTCCTTTATCTTCAGGTAAAGAAAGAAGTCATTGGGGGCCAAATCAGGTGAGTAGGGAGGGTGTTCCAATACAGTTGTTTACTGGCTAAAAACTCCCTAACAGACAGTGCCATGTGAGCTGGTGCATTGTCGTGATGAAAGAGCCATAATTGTTAGTGAAAAGTTCAGGTTGTTTTCATCTAACTTTTTCATGCAGCCTTTTCAGTACTTCCAAATAGCAAACTTGGATATCTGTTTGTCCAGTTGGTATAAATTTATAACGAGTAATCCCTCTGATATCAGAAAAGGTTAGCAACATTGTTTTGACTCTTGATTTGGACTGATGGAACTTTTTTGGTCATGGAGAATTGGCTGACTTCCACTGTGCACTTTGACACTTTGTTTCAGGGTCATATTTGTTTCAGGGTACACCCATGTTTCAGCACCAGTGATAACACAGCCCAAAACATCGACTTGCCTCTCCAAAAGGTCTTGGCAAATGTCAACTCTCCTTTCCTTTTGTTCATCGGTGAGCTCCTTCCTTCAGGACCATTTTTACACACACCTTTCTCACACCAAGATTTTCAATTAAGATTTTCCTGTTTCTCTGTCGATGTTTACTTGCTCTGCTATGCTTCTCACAGTCAGCTGACAATTTTGATGCACAATTCGACGAATTTTTGCAATTCTCCTCATTACTGATCACCTTGACCTGTCTTCATCAGAGATGCGTTTTCTCCCCTCAGAAAAACATTTAATCTATTTGTACACTGCTGTTTTCTTCATGGCATTATTCCCATAAACTTGGACTAACATGTCCCTGATTTCACTCCCACTCTTGCCAAGTTTGACAAAAAATTTAATGTTTGTTCATTGCTTTAATTCAAGCTCAGACATTCTCGTGATGGCACACAAAAACACGCAATAACAATAATGAATGCCACTCAGCAAAACACACCACACGTTGACATGAACACAGCTGTGAGACACTGATATACCAAAGTAATGAAAACCTTACTGAGCTGTTTGTACAGAGCTGCCAATGTAAGCGCTCGGTGGGAAGTTCGTGAATTTAATTGTCAGACTTTGTAGGTTTCAGGTGTACAATAAGGTAATACATCATCTATATATCACATTGTGTGTTCACCACCCAGAGTCAATTCTCCTTCCATCACCATATATTTAATTCCATTTACCCTCATCTACCACCTCTCTACCCCCTTACCCTCTGGTAACCACTAAACTATTGTCTGTGACTATGAGTTTTTGTTTCTTTATTTGTTTGTCTTGTTCCTTTGTTGTTTTCAGTTTTATATTCCACATTATCAGTGAAATCATATGGTTCTTGACTTTTTCTGGCTGACTGATTTAGCTTAGCATAATAATCTCAAGACCCATCCATGTTGTCGCAAATGGCACTATTTCATCTTTTCTTATGGCAAAATAATATTCCATTGTGTATATATACACCACATCTTCTTTATCCAATCATCAATCAAAGGACACTTTGGTTGTTTCCATGTTTTGGCTGCCATAAATAAAGCTGCAATGAACATTGGAGCACATATATCTTTACTGATAAATGTTTTCAGATTTTTTGAGTAAATCCCTCTCCTGGGAATACACTGTTGGTGGGAATGCAGATTGGTGTAGCTGCTATGGAAGGCAGTGTAGAGGCTCCTCAAAAAATCAAGAAAAGAATGACCATATGACCCTCTTAGCAAATTTCAAATATACAATACAGTGTTGTTATCTATAGTTACCACCTTGTGCATCAGATTTCCAGAACTTATTCATCCATCATAACTGAAAGTTGGTACTCTGACTAATCTTTCCCCCATTTTACACACCCTAACCCACCCCTAGTCACTGGTGACCACCATTCTATTCTCTGCTTCTGTGAGTTTGCAAAGTCAAAAACTCTTGAGCAAATCCTGGGAGGAAATATAGCAAATGAGGTTATTTCAGTGCATCCTTTTATCCATTTAGGGTGACACCCAAGGTCCCATCATAAATACTTCTACCTCAAACTCTAGGATCTTTGAGTGATGAGTTCTCTCCATCAGGTCCAATGCAGTTTTGTGGTCAGTAAACCAATCAGTAAGTTATCTGCCCCATACACATCAAATAAACAGTGTCCAGAACCAAATAAGCGATGGTGATACCATATGACCCTGCAATCCTTCTTCTGGGTATCTACCCCCAAAAATTTATCCATAAAGATATATGTACCCCTATGTTCACTGCAGCATTATTCACAGTGGCCAAGACATGGAAACAACCAAAGTGTCCTTTGACAGATGATTGGATAAAAACGTGATACATATATACAATGGAATATTACTCGGCCATAAGAAAACATGAAATAGTGTCTTTTGCGAACACATGGATGGATCTTGAGATTAACATGCTAAGCAAAATAAGTCAGACAGAAAAGGTCAAGAACCATATGACTTCACTCATATGTGTGATATAAAATTAAAAGCAACAAATGAATAAGACAAACAAAAAACCATAGACACAGACAACAGTTTACCAGAGGATAAGGGTGGAGAGAGGTGGTAGAAGAGGGTAAAGGGGGTCAAATATATGGTGATGGAAGGAGAACTGACTTTGGATGGTGAAAACACAATGCAATATATAAATGATGTCTTATACAACTTTACACTTGAAACCTATAATTTTACTAACCAATGGCACCCCAATAAATTTAACTTAAAAATCCTAAAGGACAAGCTAATTAAATAAAGCCCCACAATGAAATGGGGAGTTAACATAAATGGGGAGTCACCAGCAAATGGCAATCTTTCAAGGCAGACTTTTAAAGGTTTTCTGCTCTGGCAATAGAGTAAGCTCATTTTGCTCAAGAGAAATTCAGGCTGTTGTTTCAGGGCACATACTTACAACAAGTAGATAAATAAGTCTTGGAGATCTAACACACAGTACCGTGATTATAGACAACAAAACTATATTAAAAACATTCAACTTGCTAAGAGGCTAGATCTTAATTGTTCCCACCACTGTGGTCATTATGGGACATGACAGAGGGGTTAACTAGTGCTACAATGGCCATCATACTGCAACATAAATGTATCAAATCACTCTGTGGTACAGGCTGACCTTGGAGATACTCCAGGTTTGGTTCCAGACCACTACAATAAAACGAATATCGCAATTATGTAAGTCATATAAATTTTTGGGTTTTCCAGTGCATATAAAAGTTATATTTACACAATACTGTAATCTAGTAAGTGTGCAGTAGCATTAGGTCTTTAAAAAACAATATACATACCTTACTTAAAATACTTTATTGCTAAAAAATGCTAACTCTTATCTGAAAAATGGTATGAGTAAACTTGCTCAACACAGGGCTCCAGAGACCTTCAATTTGTAAAAAACACAATATCTGCAAAGCATAGTAAGATGAGGTATGCCTGTACCCCTTAAACTGGCATAATGTTATATGTCAATTACATCTCAATTTTGAAATTGTTTTTAAAAACTCAGGAGTAAATTTGAAGGCTGAAAACATGCTTTGTTTTGTTTTGTTAATTTGCAAGGGAGCCTCACCTTCAGAGAACTAGCTGTCAGCATTAAGATTTGACATATATTTAAAAGTTTAACCCACAAAAGTATGGTTATTATGTTCAGCATTCTAATTGGTGGAGAAAAAAATAGTTCCTCACGGTGGTTCTGCATAGGGATTAGCACTGCAAAATATCAGTAATACATTGTTTTCTTTTAAGGAGTCAGCAACATATGGGCCTGTATTCATGATCTATTGCTATATAACAAATTATCCAAAAACTCAGTGGCTTGAAACAACAACATTTATTATCTCTCAGCCTTCTGTTTCAGGGTCTTTCAGGAAGCTGAAGTCAAGATGGCAGCTGGGGCTGTGGTCTCATTGGGAAACTTGGCTGGGGGAGGCTGCGTGTCCAGGCTCACGCACAAGGTTGTGGAGGATTCAGTTCCTCACAGGCTGTTAGCCAGAGACCACCCTCCATTTCCTGCCACACTGGCCTCTCTGACATGGTAGTCATGTCCTCAACATGTGAAAATCAAGGAAAGTGAGATAAGCCAGAGACAGAGAACAGGGAAGAAGTCACAGGCTTTTTGTAACCTAACCTCAGAAGTGACATCCTGTCACTGTTGCCACATTCTACTCACTAGAAGTGAGTCACTAGGTACAATCCACATTCAAGGTGAGCAGGTGACACAAGGGAGTGGCTACCAGGAGATGGAACCATTGTCAACAATGTCAGAAGCTGCCTATATTTAATTTATTTGGGGTTTAGTGCTAAGAAAAACTATTGAGCGGCTTAAGAAAAGACCAGGTACATTTTTTGTGTGTAGTTTTTCTCAGGATGCAAGGGGTTTTTCTGACATTCTTACATTATTTGCATGTTTAGCCATGATGGGAATTTGGATAACCTAAAGACAGACTGAAAGTTTCACTTTCCCACTTCATTCTTCCCTTTTAGAGAAATTTCCTTTTCCACTGTCCCCCATGACTTCTGGCTTTGCCTCAGGGAGGGTCTTCCTTGCCCATCTCTCTCCGAAAATACATCTTAAATGGGCATAAGAGATGCAACTTTAGGGAGGGAAGGTGCAGAGTCCAAAGTTCACTTCCTGGTGATATAGATTTAGATCCAGAGATGTTTGAAGGTTTGAACAATCAAAGGCTTTTTGACACAACAGAATTGCAGGAAATTCTATTATAATCCCTTTTCCAGAAGCAATTTTCCACCCAGGCACCTTTTCACACGCTAGCTAGGATTCTCTCTCACTCATTTGTTCCCATCTCTTTCCTCACCCATTTCTGAACACAAAAACATGTTTGTGACTCTTTCTTGCAAGAGTAACCACAATTGTCATTTCTGCTTGATCATGGTACTAATACATGATAATTATTCTTTTTATCTTCATCTTCTGCCTCATTAATAACACAGCATTACAGCCATTGTTAATTGCTAGTAAATCTTGACATTCCCACATCCCTGTGAACCAGATCCCTCCCTGGGAGGCTTGGCTCAGCCTATTGATTGTATCAGTTCATGGCCACCTCCTCCATGCTGCTCCTTTCCGTCGTCCTCACCATGACAAAGACACACCACAGTTTTCAAAACACCAACCCGCTCACCAGAACCAGTCTCCTTGTATAGAGTAAAGATACAGTTTTCCTAGGTGTGGCAGGGTCCTGCCCAGGTCACCAGCCAGTTCGTGAAGGTCAATTAGGAGTCTGCAGCTGTTTTCTAGGTCATGGATATTGGCCATCTCAACTAGGAAGTGATATTGGAGAGGAAAGGATGGATCCAAGAGGTAGTTTAGAAAGTAAAATAGAGTGCTTTCTAAATAACAGACACTTTTCGAAGTGCTTTGGATATATTAACTCCTGACAACAATCAAGTAAGGTGGGCATTACTATCTCTTCTCCACAAATGAGGATCTGAGCCACCAAGGGTTTCCATAATTCAAGCCACTGGAGTCAGGCATCCAACCCAGCCAGTTTGATTCCAAAAACTACGTCTTTGACCATTATGCTATTGTGCCTTCCACGCTGCTTGCTATAGAGTGAATATTGCCCACTTATTTTCATCCCTTTCACCTGCACCCCCTTACACACACACACACACACACACACACACACACACACTGGTAGGGAGAAGAAACTGGTAGGGAGAGGAGCAACTGAGGCATGTAGATGCCCAAAGGGTGTGCCAGGCCAAAGAACATGGCTGTGCAGAGTGGGCCCAAATGGAAACCCTGTACCCATTAAACAGTCCACTGTATCCTTGTCCCAGCCTTTGCAGCCATTAACCTAGATTCAGTCTCTCTGTGTAGATTTTACTTGTTCTTATTCACAGTAGCCAAAAGATGGAAGCAACCCAAATGTCCATCAAGGGATGAATGCATAAACAAAATGTGGTCTATCCAATACAATGGGCTATTATTCAGACAGAAAGAAGAATGAAACTCTGATATATGCTACAATATGGATGGACCTTGAAAGCATTATGTTCAAGTAAAAGGAGCCAGATACAAAAGACCACATGGTATATGGTGCCACCAGATTTTTAAAAGCCCCAGATGAAGCCTACTGAATGGGAGAAGATATTTGTCAACGAGATATCTGATAAGGGGTTAACATCCAAAATATATAAAATGCTCATGCAACTCAACACCAAAAAGACAAACAACCCAATTAAATAGTGGGCAGAGGATATGAAGAGACATTTCTCCAAAGAGGACATACAGATGGCCAATAGGCATATGAAAAAATGTTCAACCACACTTAGCATTAGGGAAATGCAAATAAAAACCACAATGAGATACCACCTCACACCCGTCAGAATGGCTATCATCAATAAATCAACAAACAGGGCCGGCCGAGTGGCGCGATGGTTAAGAACTGGCTTGGGGGCCGGCCGAGTGGCGCGATGGTTAAGAACTCGCTTGGGATGCCAGAGGG
>NW_017732395.1:352502-388334 GCF_001890085.2 Hipposideros armiger | reverse complement strand
TATATATACATATAGTCACGGGACATGGAGTAGAGAGTGGGAATGGAGTCAATGGAATTGTAATAGATAAGCATGATATCGGGGGTGGGAGGGCAGTAGATGGGGGAGCGGGGTTGTCGCTTTGTGAGGGTGAAAAGGATAACTATTGCATTGTTCTGTACACCTGAAACTAACAATAAAATTTAAAAAAAAATAGCCCCAGATGACTGTGACATGCAGCAAAGCTTTCGAACCAGAGCTTATACTATGCTGGGTTTCAATCAATAAAATATTGATGCCCTGGCCATATATAGAAGGTCAGAGAGAGAATTCTTTGGTTGCCAGACCTGCTTCAGGTCACCTTGAGCAGCTTGGGCTGGTGCACTTATCCTGCTGAGCTCATGTGACCTTCTCAGGCTGGACTTGGGAGAGTAGCTAAGCCCTTTTTAGGTATCCTTTTCATTGATCTGATCCTCAGGCTTTGAAGGAAGTAAAATAAGAGGACTCAGGAGTCCTCTGAGCCCAGCTGTGCCACTTTTGAGCCCACTTGCTTAACTTTGCTAAACCCCCTTTCTCTGTGCAATCTTAGTCATCAGGGTGAGAGTTCTCATCCTTCAGATGCTCCAAGTTGGTGCCTGAGATTGACAGCTGCTTGCCTGTGCTCCCCATTGTATTGCAAGCTCAGTGACTTGCAAAATTTCCCGAAAGGGAAGGAGCATCTGGGGCAGATGGGCGTCTTCCCAGCTATGGCTGACAAAATCCTGTTGGATGAGATCCAGTTGTCTTAGCTTGTTTACACCCCAAGGGAGCCTGCGCTGATGAGAAGTTGCCAAGTCTTTAAGCAACACCACCTCCTTTTGATGCGATCTCACTGCTACAGCTCCACAGGCAAAGGGGCCCCAAAGGTCAGGAGCTGAGGTTCGAATGGAACAATGGGCTGGTGACACAGAAGAGAAGAGAGGCATGAAGCAAAAAAAAGGTTCTATTGCTACAAAGATGATTCAAGCATGTGCCCAGAGGGTGAGCATGAGTTCTTTGGGTACATGGCCATTCTCTGGCTGTGTGCGAAAGCAGCACATGCCAACCATGCCTATGAACTCACACAAAAATGGTGCCCAAGAAGTGCATATCAATATAGTGTTGGGGGAAGGTAGTGACAAGAAAGGGAGCAGGAGGGCCGGCTGAATGGCTCGTTGGTTAAGAGTTGGCTTCGGAGTGCGAGCTCTGAGCAGCAGGGCTGCAAGTTCGGATTCCACATGGGCCAGTGACACTCTGCCCTCTACAGATAAGATAGTGAACAACAACTCAACCTGGAGCTGGGCTGCCGGGAGTCGCAGGCGACTGCATAGGCTGCAGTGGGCTGCCATAGGCTACCATGTGTGGCTGGCAGCCAGCATGAGAGGTTGGCAGCCAGCGTGAGCTGCCATGAGCCGCTTTATGCAGCTGTCCAGTGGCTGGCAACTGATCTGCCTCACCTGGGAAGAGCACAATGATCACAATACCAACATGGGCCAGTGAAGCAACATCCTCCACAACTAGACTGAAGAACAAAAGGACAGCAACTTGTCCGTTCCCCTTCCCTGATTCCCCAACGGTGTTCCCTCCCCCAATTCCCCAATAAAATTTTTTTAAAAAGAAAGAAAGAAAGAAAGAAAGAAAGAAAGAAAGAAAGAAAGAAAGAAAGAAAGAAAGAAAGAAAGAGAGCAGGAGACGAAATCCAGGTCTGAGACCTAGACACATTCTTTTCCTTCAACTGGTCCTGGTTGCGTATGTATGTTCAGTCTGTGGAAATTCATCG
This sequence comes from Hipposideros armiger, assembly GCF_001890085.2. Lineage (NCBI taxonomy): Eukaryota > Metazoa > Chordata > Mammalia > Chiroptera > Hipposideridae > Hipposideros > Hipposideros armiger. The sequence goes on along the minus strand of NW_017732395.1, from coordinate 386,557 downwards.
AGCTGCGCACTTATGATCTGTACTTTTTTTCTGCGTGAAGTTATTCTTCAATAAAAAGTTTTCTAAAAGAAAATTAAAAAGGAGTTTCTTCCATATTTACCAGCATAGAAAGATGACCCAGACATGTAAGTAAAGTGAACAAAGCAAGTAACAGAACAATTTGGAGGAATGAGCCAACATATTTAACAAACAGCTATAAATGAGTAAGTCAATGCACAGGTGGGGATTTGGAGAGAAACTGCCCCACCTGGTGCCTGAGTTATCTTGAAATCAAAAGAAGAATTGGGAGGATGAGAATGCTCAAGTGTTTTTAAATTTTGTTATTGTGATTAAAATAGACATAACAAAAAATTTACCATTTAACCATTTTAACCAAGATTTGTGTGTTAATGTTTATAGCAACATCATTCACAATAATCAAAAGGTGGAAACAACCCAAATGGATGGATGAATAGACAAATTAGGTCTATCTATACAATGCAATATTATTCAGCCGTAAAAAGGGATGACATACTGATACAGACTACAACATGGATGTACCTTAAAAACATTATGATGAGTGAAAGAAGTCAAACAAAAAGACCACAGTTATGATCGTTTCATATGAAACGTCTGAAACAGGGAAATCTATAGAGACAGAATGTAGCTTAGTGGTTGTCAGGGGCAGGGACATATGGAGGGGATTGCACCAGTAACTAGAGGGCACGGGGTTTCTCTTTGGAGGTGATTAAAATGTTCTAAAATTGACTGTGGTAATGGTTGCACAAGTCTGCAAATATAGGAAAAACCATTGAATTGTATACTTCAAATGGGTCAATTGTATTATAGTGAATTATATCTCTTGAAAGCTGTTAAATAAAATGAAGTGAAGTTAAGCAAAGTGAAAGGACATGAAGTGAAGGGAAATAAAGGCTGAAAAAAGAATAAAAGAGGAAGGTCATGAGAAAGAGGAGCAAGAAACTGAATCAGCTATGAAACATCAGGTGAGGCAGCTGAACTGGACTCTCTGGGGCTGGACCCTCCTGGGTTTGAATGCCACTGTGCCAATTATTGGTTGGGTGACCGTGGGCAGTCATTTTACGTCTGTGAGTCTGTTTTCTTTTCTGTGAAATGAGAGCAAACAATGCTGAGCTCTTAGGGCTACTGAACACTCAGTGAGTGTTCATAAACAAGTGAAGTTGGCATTATCTGCACAGCTGAATGTGTAAGAGATGGAAGTGGGTGCAATGATGGTTTTGAAGATAGCCAGATGAGCCGGACCTGTGGGTGCTCTGTGGGGGGCTGGTATGGAAGCTCTGCCTCAGCCTCCTTAGCCAGGGGTGTTGGCTGAGCTTTGCCATCGCTCATTCCGTGGGCGTTTGGCTCCATTTCCTCAGCAAGGGTGTGTTCCTCCTGTCATGAGGTTTCCTAAGTGACAGAAAACTTGCTGACAATAAAGGCCCAGACGGCTGTGCTGCCCAAATCACAGACAGGTCCCTTGGGAGAAACCTGGGACGATCCTGCCTGTCAGCAGTCCCTTCTCCAAGGTCAGCAGGTGGCCCTGACCTCTTGGTGGTGCCCAGTCCTGTTGGCAACTAGGAGAGCGGTGAGACAGCCTGGTTGTAAGAAGCAGCTACTTCTGGAATCAGTAAGTCATTTGACAGACATTAGCCTGTCTCTCTCTTTCTCTCTCTCTCTCTCTCTCTCTCTCTCTCTCTCTCTCTCTCTCTCTCTCTCTCTCTCTCTCTCTCTCTCTCTCTCTCTCTCTCACTGAATGAATGCATTTTCTGATCAGTTTTCCACCCACCCACCTACCCATCCATCCATCCATCCTTTATTTCATTTGTTTATTTGTTTTTCATTTGTTTACTCAACAAATTCTCTCCAACACAGCCTCAGGGCCCATTCCCACATTGATGACCCTGATGGAGACAAAGATAAAGAAGTCAAGCTTTCAGTCCTAAAACTGGAGCTGCCAACTCAGCCACAAGAATAAGAATCAAAAGCACCACTGTAATGCAGGTCAAAACAGGCAGAGCTGGGGAGTCCAGAGAAGGGAGAGACAATTTCCAGTGGGTTAGAAGGGATCTGTGCTGTGCTGTGCAGTTAGCACTGGCTGTGCTGTGCCATTACTGTAAAGCATCTAATGTTCTTTTAAGGTCCTTTTCCGATGAGAAAACTGAGTCTCAGAGAGGAGGCTCAATGTCACACAGCTGGGAAGGGGCCAAAGCAGGACTTGATTCTGGTTTATCCAGCTCCAGAATACACGTTCCTTCTACTCTCACTCTCCTCACACACAGTATTTGGTTCCTTTTTTCTTAGAATATTGGCTCCATGGTGTGTGTGTGTGTGTGTGTGTGTGTGTGTGTGTGTGTGTGTGTGTAAGACAGAAAAAAGCAAGAAATTTAATGTTCCTTTCTGTTACAGACTAGAGCTACAAAAGTGCAAGGAGCATGTCTTCTCAAAATGTAGCTCATAATAGACACTCAGGAAATATTTGTTGAATAGATAGATATATGGGTGGTTGGATAGATAAGTAGATGGATGGATGGATGGATGGATAGATGAGTGGAGGGATGAGTGAATGGTGGGGAAAGACCTGATGACACACAAATTGGCAGAAAAGTGTCTTAACTAATAAAAAAGCATTCCAGGCTGATGAGAAAGAAAAGGCAAGGAGATGGGAAAATGCCAAGAATATGGCAAAAGTCATTCTGTTCAGCCAGAGAGTAGAACAGGACTCAGATGAGAATGGAGAACTCAGACAGATGTTCAGGATCAAGGCAGAGGGAGGGAGATGGGTTGATCTGTTTGGATTAGAGACCCACTGGGAGAGTTTCAAAGTAGTATTCCCCATGCTAATCATCGTCTCATTTCAAACCCAACCCCGAAGCATCGCCTTGTTGATGCCTCTTAAACCAGTCAGCTCCTGGGCGGCAGAGGGGGATACACGGGGTTGCTTGTCCTGCTTATCAGTCCAGTAATGAGTCCGGTCCATCACAGGCTGGTTCTGAAGGAGAAATAGGGAAATTTCCAGATGGGTGGCATTGTGAAGTGGACCTACCAGGAGTTCTGGAGATCCAGGGGTGAAAGACACCACTGGAGTGTTACACCAGAAAGGACACACTTCATGGACCGTGACCTCTTGCCCAGGTCTGACCATGAAACCAGTTCCCACCACTAGGATCCTATTTGCTCTCAAAAATCCAGATACACAAACTATGGTCTATGCCCTGAGCCTCTCTGCCTTCCTTTGGAGACCTTCAATCCGTCTTCTCTTGAATCCTAGGATCAGCTAAGGGTGCTGAGAACCGGACTCAGAATCAGAAACATGAGCAATCCTCGGCCTCTGGAAAAGGTGGGCTGGGTGAAGGTTGGGGGAGAGGGATGGGAGCCTCTGGAGAGAGGGGAGGTGAAGAGCTTAATGCTTCAGAGACAGTGGACGGGGGAGGAGGGGCAGGGAGGGACATGAAATCATGGCCTAAATTCAGAGCTAGAAGTTGCTTTGTGATCATTCAAATAGAGAAAGACTCAGATGGAACTCAAGTCGGGTTGGGGGGAACTCTACTACAGCTTTCTCAAAGTATCCTGCATCTGCTTTGAAAAGAAAATTTGACCCCAACGTCCTTTTTCCTCAGATGGGATAAGATAGGATCTCAGCACTAGCTTCAGAAATTCTGAGACCTGCGCATGTAAGAAAGTAATGCTTAGAACACTCTTGGAAAAGATGGAGAAACAAACCACCTAATGTGACAACTGAAAGGAACCTTCAAATTTCTACACACACACACACACACACACACACACACACTCACACACACTCACACACACAGTCTATATTTGGAAACTGAGACTCAGATAGGAGGAGTGACTTTCTCGAGTTCATACAGGACTAAAACAGAGCAGGACGCCAGGAAGGAAACCAATTTTGGGTGTTGAGCACAAAATAGAGTATACAGATATGAAATTATGTTGTACACCTGAAATTTACATAATCTTATTAACCAATGTTACTTCAATAAATTTAATAAAAAATAAGAAAATAAAGGATACCAAGTCAAATTAGAATTTCACAACCACAACAAATAATCTTATAGTATAAGTATATCCTGTGTAATAGTTGGGATGTATTTATACTAAAAATCTTGGGGTTTTTTTTATATATATTAATCTGAAATTTGAGTGTAACTGGGCATCCTGCATTTTACCTGGCAACCCTAACCCCAGGCCTCTTTGGACCAAATCTCCTGCTTCTCCTTGACCTCCCTACCCCTTTGATTATTTTTGTCATCTTTTGGCCCAGGAGGCATATGACATGTCAGGCGCCCGTCTAGCCCTGACGCTATGCGTCACCAAAGCCCGGGAAGGTTCTGAGGCGGACCTAGACGCCCTGGAACGAATGTTCAGGCAGCTGGGATTCCAGAGTACCACGAAGAGAGACCCCACCGCCCAGGTATTGTGCAGCCCAGCCCCAGGCCAGCGGAGGAGGGGCTGGACCGGAAGGTGGGCTCCAGGAATACACTTGAGTCTGGCCATTTCTCTCGCTCTAGCAATTCCAGGAAGAGCTGGAAAAATTCCAGCGGGCCATCGATGCCCGGGAAGACTTTGTCAGCTGTGCTTTTGTGGTGCTCATGGCGCATGGGCTAGAAGGTCGCCTCAAAGGGGAAGACGAGAAGATGGTCGAGCTGGAGAACCTTTTCAGGGTTCTGAACAACAAGAATTGCCAGGCCCTGAGAGCGAAGCCTAAGGTGTACATCGTGCAGGCCTGTCGTGGAGGTGGGGACAGAGCCAAGGACAGAGTTTGTGTTCCTAATCCAGCACCATCCCATAACCCCAGATCTAGAGCCCACTGCTCATCTGTTTTATGACCTCCTCCTTCCCCCATCTTTCTCTCTGAGTTTGCCTTTTCCTCTTCTTGATGTTTCAGAACAAAGGGACCCTGGTGAAACAGTAGGTGGAGACAACACTGTGATGATCATAAAAGACGACCTTGACACCATTCCAACGTACACGGACACCCTCCACATCTACTCCACTGTGGAGGGTATGAGCTCCCAGTTGACCCAAGGTGGCTCCTGCTCCCCTACCTCACCTACTGCTCCTGACCCCTGAGGCACTCCTCCAGGACCCACCCTCTTCCAGGCCTCTTGCACCACCCCCCCCCCTCCCACCTCCATTGGAGCCCACTTCTCTGCCATCCCCTGAGCCCACTTCTCTGCCATCCCCAGGGTACCTTTCCTACAGACATGACCAGGATGGCTCCTGCTTCATCCAGACCCTGGTTGATGTATTCTTGGAGAGAAAAGGACCTATCCTGGATCTTCTCACAGAGGTGAATTGGGACAGTATGTGAGATAATTTAGATGAAATAGATACATTTCTATAACAAAACCTTTGGGAAAACTTTTTTTCTAATGGTTATGTGCTTTTATAGCAGATTAGGAAAAAAACATATAACAAGAATGTCTAACCAATGATTCCATAGAGATGATGGTATCGGATGAGACAATAATAGTCACTCATCTGAGGGCAGGGATACTCACCTGCCCGCTTTTCTAAACTTCTCCCCATGAACCCATTATACTGACTCCCCCAGGGGCCAAGCCCCAAGCTGACCACACCTATTGCTACAGGTAACCCGGCGGATGGCAGAAGAAGAGGTGGTTCATGAAGGGGAGGCGAGGAAATTGAACCCCCAAATCGAAAGCACCCTTCGGAAACAGCTCTATCTGCAGTAGAAGTAGAAAGAGAATGGAGGGGCTCCCTTTCTGGAGCTCTCTCTGTCATGTGGATGTTTAAAGGCAGCTCTCATCACTTCCTCCAAATCTTCTCTTCCCAAAGCTAAATGGCACCCAATCCTTTCATCACACTTCTTATGCAGGTCCTTCTTCAGTCTTTTCCTGTCTTGCTTAGAGCAACCCACCTAAAACTGAGCACGAGGCATGATGGTAACAACAACATCACCTTCCTCAGGCTGGACACTTTACATCTATAAATGCAACCTAAGAGAGTAATTGTTTATTCCACTTTCTGTTCCTATGCTCATCTGAAATCTTCTTTCATAAATCATACCCATACAAATGTAGCTGCATAAAGCAAACGATTTCCCCCTGATAAACTAATGCCCACTCACCACCTCCTACCTTAATCAAAGCTTTGGGGGCTCCTGAATCTCACCTAGGGTTCTAACCTCTTCCTGAACCCACATCTATTCTTATCTCACAGAAATTCACTCTCAATTCCTAAAAATTCAGTCAGGCAAGAATTGTTCTCTCTCTCTAAAACACCCCCTTCCTTGGCTAGCAAGCTGGTACCTTAACACAATTCTCCTAATTCATGGGCTCTCTCTGGCTAATAGAAACACCTCCTTCTTTTCTGGATCTCTGCCTCTTAATTAACACTCACCCCATCCCCACCAACTAGGCCCTGGACTCTGCCTTCTCTCCAAGAAAATCCATCCATTCTCATGGTTTCAACTTCCAACCACTCTGAATCAGAGTATGTTGGAACTATGGTAAATCCCCTAGTGTCACCCTGTTATTTTGTAGACAACATGATAAAGGCCCAGAGAAGTTAAATGGCTTGGTAAACGCCACACAGTAAGTCAGGGGCAGGATCAAGTTTGGTTTCCAGTCCAGCCCCTTTCCACTGCCTGCTAAGTCTTAACCCATCAGAAAACTTTTCTAATTAGAGAAACCACCTAATAAAAGTTCTTCTTACCTTGGGGGTAGGAGCTCCCTGGAAGACTTCTAGAAATCTTTAATAACCAGCATTCAAGGTTACCTCCATGAAATTCCAGCACTGGGCTGGAAGGTGGATCAGATGCTCTGCCTTCCAAGTCTATGATGCACGTCTCTCTATCTCTAGCCTGGACCTTTCCCACGGAAATAACTTGCGGTCATACCTGCCATAGTTGAAAACTCATGGTTAAAGATGAGTCTTTTCTTCCTGGTCTATCCTCCAAGTGTTCCCTGGCACCCTCAACCTCAGACCCAAGTTCGGAATTCTGCATTTATCTATAGCACCCTTCCTTTAACCTTCATACGTCACCAGCCACCATACCCAGCCCAACCTGACTTTGAGACACATCTCATATCTGCTGTCTCTTCCCTTACATGTCACTCTCTAGGCTCAAGTCCCACTTTCTCATGTTTGCATTTTTGTACCAGCTTCTTTCTTTGCCTCTCTGCCTGACTATTTCACCCCTCCTCTGCCCTCCATACTATCTACAATTCTTGATCTTCCTAGAACACCCAAGAAGACACAATGATACCCCATCATTTAGAGACCAAGGCCAAACTCCACATCCTGATTTCTTACACCCTTACAATTCCACCTCCTACCAGCAATCAGCTAAACTCATCCCCCAATTCCCCCACCAGAGCTTTTGCTATCACCATTCCTCAAGCTGGAATGCTATCTCTCTCCCTTCAACCCCCTTTCACTGCCTCCCACCCCTACTTATTCCAGAAAGCCATTCCTAATAGTTTTTCTAGTTGATTCTGCTCTCTCACCCATGGTGAGACACTGAGGATTACAATTCTTAAGGGCAAGGAACAAGTCTTTGATTAACTTAATGGGTGTTCAGTAAATATTTGTCAAACTTTAAAAGTATGTGTTGGAACCTTTGATCTGTACTTAAACCATGAGGCTGATGTGAAAGGCATTATGGATTTGGTTTCTTTTTTCTGAAGGCCAGCTGCCTTCCAGGTGTGTCCTTCATGAACAGAGAATCAGGAGCTCATCCCATCTCTTCCATAAAAGCAGATGTGTTAGGAATTTGTAAAGTTACAAGCCACTCTTCCATGCCAAGTGGCTATATCTTACATGATGGTTCCATCTCCAGAATATTCCCAAAGAAGTATCCAGACACAGAACTGTAGCTTTCTACAACCATAAGGGACCATGGAGATCAGCAATTTACAGGATCACAAATATTTAGCAAGCATGCCAACTCTCTCTATCCAGGTGCTCATTGCAGACATAACTAATCAGTCATACCTCTTCCCTACTGAACTGGGGTGTAGCCTCAAAGTCTTTCTTCTTGCAGCACTCCAAGCAGCATGGTATATCATTCCTGACCCAGTTTAACCCCTTCATTAGGAAGTAATTTGTCAAGCGTCACCACATTCTTAAGCAGTAAACACAGGGCTCCTCATCTATGGTGCCATGGCAGCTTTACATGTAGGAATAGCAGAGCAAGTGGCTGAGGCAGGGGTGAGGATACAAGGACAAGTAGATCTGGAGTGATGTACATACTGAGTCCTATACACCCACCCATGTGCACACCTGTGCTCTGAACACCCAAAGATTTTGGAGTCTCCAAATACAGGACTCAGCAAACTATGACCAGCTTGTCAAATCAAGTCTGCAGCTAGTTTTTATAAATAGATATTTATTGGCACAGTCATGTTCATTCATTTACATATTGTCAATGGCTCCTTTCACCTTACAACTGCAGGCTTCTGTAACTACAACAGACATCACATGTCTGGCAACACTGAAATTAGTTACTACCTGGCTCTTTACAGAATAAGTGTGTCAATTCCTGCTCATATATCCCTCCAGCAAATTCGCATTTTGCTGAAGTTGACCAGAGTGGCTCACCGCCAAGAACCATACCTAATATAACAGGCAACACAGTGCTGAAATCCATGGCTTCATTCTTCAAGAACCCTGATTAAGGGCTTCCCCCAATTATTTAGTAAGGATTTGAAAGTTTATCCTGTATTTTGTAGGGTGTCATATGGTCACATGTCTTGTTAGGGAGACCACTTCATGAATGATGTAGAGGCTTGTACACCTGAAGCTGACATTGAATAATATTGTATGTCAACTATAATTTAATATATATATAGTCATGGGATGTGGACCATAGTGTGGGGAGTGGAGTCCGTGGAATTATAATAGATATGTATGCTATGAGGGGGGTGGGGAGTGGGGGGGTGGATTGGGGGAGAGGGGTTGTCACTTTGTGAGGGATATAAAGTATAACTATTGCATTGTTTTGTACACCTGAAACTAATAAAAATTAATTAATTAAAAATAAATTTAAAAAAAATAAAGTTTATCCTGGAAGTTTATTATTGAGTATCAGGGGCAGATCCAGGTTTTACAGGACCTACATGATTGGTGTGGGAGTCCTTCCTTAAGAAAATATATTAAAATACCAACACAGAGTTAGTACAGCCCCAGAGCACATTATCAGCTCTCTCTCTTGGCCTTGGAGGGACTCATGAATGTGGGGCCTTGTAGCTTGTGCTGTGTTTACTTCACAGCAAGTCCACCTCTGTCCACCATCTGTGCTCCAAATCATCCTCCAACTACAACAGAACAGTCATTTTAAAATGAAAAATCTGACTTGTCATGCATATTCTTAAATTCTTTCAGTGATCTCTCACTGCTCTTTGGATAAGGAAAAAAAGTCTTGACTTTTAGGTCCCACAATCTCATCTCTGCCCCTTCACTCTTATTGATGAAAATGTTTTTAAAATAGATAGTGGTGTTGGTTGCACATCACAAATGTCATTCATTCCACTGAATGTACACTTAAAAGTGGTTAAAGTGGTCAATTATATGTTATATATATTTTTATCACAATGTTTTAAAATAATAGTGTAATATACTAGATTTCCGGTCAAAATGGCAGGGTACATAAATGCTGTGCTTGCCTCCACTCATGACCACATCAAAATTACAACTAAACTACAGAAGAACCATCACTGAGAATCTCCTGAAGTCTAGCTGAATATAAGTCCTGTAAGTAAGGATATACAGAATCCATGTCAAGACTTGTATGATAAGCAGAGATGCCAAATGGTCTAGTCCCACACCCTGTGTGGCAGTTAAAAATTGGGAGGATATCTCAGCTGTGGAGGTACCTCCTGAGGAACGAGGGGTCTCAGCCCCACACCAGGCTCCCCAACCCAAGATTCCAGTGCTGGAGAGAGAAGTCCCTACAACTTCTGGCTGTGAAAACCAGCAGAGGTTGTGGCTGAGTGAGATGGCAGGTGGCTGGAGTCCCAGGCATCCTCCCTAAAGGGCCCACACATGGACTTACTCACCGACAGACTAACTCACTCTGAGCTCCAGTGCTGGGGCAGCAGCTCAAAAGATATCAGGGATGTATGGGGAGGAACTGAATTGTCTGGCTTCAGAGTGAGGCCTGGAGGGGCCGCTTTCTTTCAGACAGAAATGCTGGCAGAAGCCATTGTTCCTTTATCGAGCCCTCCCCGCTCCCAGCGTTCAGACTTAAGCAGGTGCCATATGTGAGTTGAACCTGGCTAACACAGTTCAACCTGCCTGGTGATTCCCCAAGACCCCACCCTGCCCAACTTCCAGGCCCACCCAAGCTGTTCCCAGTGACTTTTCCATACAAAGGACCTATCTTGGCTCATGCTTTGGATTTTCCTAAAAAAATCTCTCAAAGGTACTCAAACCCCAAACAAGCAGCATTTGACCACAGCATGCCCTGTACTTCTTGCTAAGCAGCTCCAAGCCAGCACTAGCAGCAGCCAGTCTCAGTTCACAGCTTAGTCTCTCCCAGGCACCTGCAAGCCCAGCGTGGGTGGTGGCCATCTGCGGATTACTTCATGGCTCATTCCAGGTGGCTTCAGGGAGGGCACAGGCTGCAGCTGAATTTGGCCAGTGGTGAGGTTCTTCCCAGAAGCCCCAGGACTGGCACACCTGGTGGCCAGCTTCAGACCAAGCTGGATTACTGGCTTCAGATTGAGCTGGAGCATCACCTGCTGCCTCTGCAGCCAACACACTTAAAGGTCAGACTTGTCAGGCACCAGAGCCATGTTACAGCAAATCCTGCTCCATAGGGCCAGCTCCTCCACTGTAGGCATGGCCAATCAGACCAATGGTCAGTTCCTCCCACTGATGTGCAAACAACAACCAAGGCTCAACTGGGCACACACAACCCACACAAGGGACATACCTGGAGCATCCGGCTAAGGTAACCAGGGATACTGTACCACTGAGCCCCACAGAATACGTACTACATAAGGCCACTCTACTAAAAAAGAAATGACAGAAAACGTCCCTAATCTGGTGAAAGAAATAGACATACAAGCTCAGAAAGTGCAGAGAATCCCAAACAAGATGAACCCAAAGAGGCCTACATTAAGACACATCATAATTAAAGTGCCAAAGATTAAAGACAAAGAGAAAATTTCAAAAGCAGCAAGAGAAAATCTGTTAGTTACCAACAAGGGAGTTTTCATAAGACTGTCAGTGGATTTCTCAACAGAAATTTTACATGCCAGAAGGGACTGGCATGAAATATTCCAAGTAATAAAAAGCAAGGACCCAGCAAAGCTATCATTTAGAATCGAAGGACAGATAGCTTCCTAGACAAGAAAAAGCTAAAGGAGTTCACCACCAAGCCAGTATTACAAGAAATCTTTTTTTTTTTAATTGGGGAATTGGGGGAGGGACCAGCCTTGGGGAATCGGGGAAGGGTAACAGACAAATTGCTGTCCTTCTGCTCCTCAGTCTGGCCGTGGAGGATGTTGTTTCACTGGTCCAAGTTGGCACCATCATTGCGCTCCTCCCAGGTGAGGCAGATCAGTTGCAGGCCTCTGGATGGCCGCTCACCGTGGCTACCAGCTGCCCACGCTGGCCGCTGGCCACACATGGTAGCCCATGGCAACCCACTACAACAGGGGCTGCAGCCCACACTGTCGCCGGCGACTCATGGCAGCCCAGCTCCAGGGTGAGCTGTTGTTCAGCATCTTAGCTGTAGAGGGCAGTGTCACTGGCCCTCATATGTGGGATCCGAACCGGGGCCCTCTGGCGTCCCAAGCCAGTTCTTAACCATCGCGCCACTCGGCCGGCCCACAAGAAATCTTAAAGGGACTTCTAGAAGAAGAAGGAGAAGAAGAAGGAGAAGGAGAAGGAAGAAGGAAGGAGAAGGAGAAGAAGAAGAAGAGGAAGAAGAGGAAGAAGAGGAAGAAGAGGAAGAAGAAGAAGAAATATGAATAATAAAATGGCAATAACTATATGTCTATCAACAATTACTTTAAATGTAAATGGATTGAATGCTCCAATCAAAAGACATAGGGTGGATGAATGGATAAGACAACAAGACTCTTACACATGCTGCCTACAAGAGATTTACTTCAGATCAAAAGAAACACACAGACTGAAAGTAAAGAAATGGAAAATGATATTTCATGAAAATGGAAACAAACAAAAAAGTTATATGAGACAAAATTGACTTTAAACAAAGGCTATAACAAGAGCCAAAAAAGGACCCAGTAATCCTACTTCTGGGTATTTTTCTTAAGAAACCCAAAACACTACTTTGAAGGGATATGTGCATCTATATGTTCATTGTGGCATTATTTACAATAGCCAAGATATGGAAGCAAACTGGGTGTCCATCAATGAATGATTGGATAAAGAAAAGGTAATACATATATGCAATGGAATATTACTCAGCCATAAAAAAAATAAAATCTTGCCATCTGTAACAACATGGATGGACCTAGAGGGTATGATGCTAAGCGTAATAAATCAGACAGAGAAAACAAATGCCATATGATTTTGCTGATATGTGGAATGCTGATATGTGGAAAAGAACAAAATAAACCAACAAATAAAACAGAAACAGACTCATAGATACAGAGAATAAACTGGTGGTTGCCAGACAGGAGGGGGGTTGGGGGGATGAAAAAGGTGAAGGGATTAAAAAGTACAAATTGATAGTTACAATTAAATAGTCATGGGAATGTAAAGTACAGCATAAGAAATATAGTCAATAATATTGTAGTAACTATATATAGTGCCAGGTGGGTACTAGATTTATTGGGGTGATCACCTCATAAATTATATAAATGTCTAACCACTATGTTGTACACCTGAAAGTAATATAATATTGTATGTCAACTGTAATTGAAAATTTTTTCAATTCTTTTAAAAAATAATGTAACATATCAAAAAACAATGAATTATACATTAACCAGATGAAAGAGATTAACATCACCAAGGATGTTGTGGATTTCATATACTCCCTGATGTGATGTAATTAAAGATGATGTAATGAAATAATATGATGTAATGTCATTCACCTCTGGGGTGTTCTTTCCAAAAAGGTGTTTTTAACAGCTTTGTTGAGATATAATTCACATACCATGCAATTTAACTATTTAAAACATACAATCCATTGTATTTTGGTATGTGACATTATCATTTCTTTAAAAATCCATAATCCCAATCTAATCATAAGAAAAACAACAGACAAATCCAGATTGATTGACAGCTAAAGGATACCCAGCCAGTCCTTCACAAGACTGTCAAGGTCATGAAGAATACGGAAACTTGTGAAAAATTACCCCAAACTGAAGGAGACCAGGGAGACAGAACAATTCAGTGCAATGCCGTACCCTAGATTGGAACAGAAACAGGGCAATAATGGAAAAACTAGAAAAATCTAAAATTTAGGTTTTTTTGGGTTTTTTGTTGCTGTTGTTTTGTTTTTTTTAATTGGGGAATTGGGGGGATGGGAACAGTGCTGGGGACCTGGGGGAAGGGGAACAGACAAGTTGCTGTCCTTTTGTTCTTCAGTCTAGTTGTGGAGGACGTTGCTTCACTGGCCCATGTTGGCACCATCACTGCGCTCTTCCCGGGTGAGGCACATCAGTCGCCGGCTTCTGGACAGCTGCTCACTGTGGCTGCTAGCCGCTCACGCTGGCTGCTGGCCACACATGGTAGCCCATGGCAACCCACTGCAGCAGGGGCTGCAGCTGTTGCCGGCAACTCACGGCAGCCCAGCTCCAGGTTGAGCTGCTGTTCAGCATCTTAGCTGTAGAGGGCAGTGTCACTGGCCCTCATATGTGGGATCCAAACTGGGCCCTCTGGCGTCCCACTCCAGTTCTCAACCATCGCACCACTCGGCCGGCCCTAAAATTTAGTCTTTAAAAAGCAAATACATGGGATGTTTTCTTCCCAAGATGCCATAACCCCATTCTAACAATGAGAAAACATCAAACAAACAAATTAAGGGACACACTAATACCAGACCCGTAAAAACTATCAAGGTCATGAAAAACAAGACAAGAGACAGAGAAACTATCATAGATCAGAGGAGACAAAGAAAACATGACTGCTAAATGCAACGTGGTATCTTGCATTGGACCTAAGAACAGAATACATTTGTGGGTAAACTGGTGAACTCTGAATGAACTCTGAATTTAGTTAAGTAGCACTGTGTCAATGTGAGTTTTAATAAATATACCCTGGTTAAGTAGGATGTTAACATTAAAGGAATAAAACAGGAATTCTTTGTATTATTTTTTTAACTTTTCTGTAAATCTACAAGTATTCCAAAAAAAAAAAAGAATTTATCTAAAACACACAAAAATAATAATTGGGGTAGTGTTTGTTTCTCTAACTTAACGCTGATTGCTACAGGTGTAATCATCATTAATTTTAAAATAAGGGAAGTAAACCTACAGTATCTAATCTATGTAAACAAATTTGTCAATTTTAATCCATTGCTATTAGAATACAATGTAATTTTGAGGCATGATAAAAGATTGGCAAATCAATGCTAATTCCTTTTAGCATTTCAACATTTTTTTCAGTTTCATTGAAATATAATTGATCTACAGCACTGTGTAAGTTTCAGGTGTACAGCATAATGATTTGACTTACATATATTGTGAAATGATTTCCACAATAAGTTTAGTTTACATCCATCATCTCATATAGATACCAAAAAAATGAAAAAAAATGGATTTTTTCCTTGTGATGAGAATGGTTAGGATCCACTCTCTTAGCAACTTTCCAATATCCCATACGGCAGTGTTCACTACAGTTACCATGCTGTGCATGACATCCCTAGTACTTATTTATCTTATAATTGGAAGTTTGTGCCATTTGACCACCTTCCTCCAATTCCCCCTCACCCAACACCCCACCTCTGGTAACTCAAATCTGATCTCTGTGAGTTTGGCTTGTTTTTGTTTTGTTTTGTGTTTTGTTTTAGATTCCACACATGAGTGACATCATGTTAAATTTTGACATTATACTTAACTTGAGAAGAATTTAGATTTTGCCCCTGGTGCTTGAGGTCAGAACGCTATTGTGTCAAGATGAAGTATCACTGAACCACTCTATACCACCCTGGATGGATTTACCTCTTTAAGTCAACATACCTATTCCTTTGGACAGGTTGAGGGGAGGGGAGAGTTGAAAGAAATTAGGGAACAGATATTGAGCATTTCCTGACCACACCCAACATTTTCCCACTGATTATTCTGTAGAATAGGGTGAAACCAGCGTTGGTGGGAAGGCTGAATGAATGATCCTCCCATCCAAACCACAGAATTAAAGAACGTTTGCACAACCAGGAGACATGCCCGTTTGTTCACATTGACTATGCTTATATCCAAATGGAGTTTACATATTACAGTCTCCCAAACTTTGGTCTTTTGCATGCTACATTCGCCCCATTTCTACATATCCCTGTGTTATTATTTCACTGATATTTTTCTTTAAAGCAATTTTATTTTATTTTTTACTTAAAAGGAAATATTATCCATACAATACAATATTGTTTGATATTTAAAAGTAATGAAGGGCTGGGCCGGCTGAGTGGCTCAGTTGGTTAAGAGCTCGCTCAAGAGCTTGAGCTCTGAGCAACAGCAGTTCGAGTCCAGCCCGAGCTGAGCAGCCGCTGAGCTGCCAACAGGTAGCAGGATGGCTCAGCTAAAAAAATAAAAAATAAAAAAAATAAAATCATTCATTAAAAGTAATGAAGGGCTGATATGGGCTACAGTATGGATGAACTTTGAAGACATTATGCTAAGTGGAAAAATCCATGTATTATATGATTCCATTTATATGAAATGTCCAGAACAGGCCAATCATAGACCCAGAAAGCATATTAGTGAGTGGAGGGGTTAGAGGGAGGGAGCAATGAAGGGTGACTGCTTAATGGGGATGGGGTTCCCTTTTGGGGTGATTGACAAACAAATTCTGGAACTGAATAGTGGTGATGATTGTACAACTCTTTGAACATACCAAAGACCATTAGAATTGTACACTTTCAAAGGGTGAATTTTATGGAGTGTGAATTATATTTCAGTAAAGTTGTTATTTAAAAAACGAAACGGTTACCTATTATGGTAAAGGGAAAAATCAATATCACTTGCCATAAATAGGAGATAAGCATAGAAATAAAAACATGCCCCTACCAAATGCCACATACTGTTCTAGGTACTGGAAATAGTGTGATTGACAAAACCCCTGACCTCATGGAACTTACATTCTGGTGGGAAGACTGTCAATAAACAAATAAATAACACTATATTATTATTATTATTATTATTATTATTATTATTATTAGCATTAGCATTATTATTATACAATATTATTCTTAGTAGCACTAAGTGCAATGGAAAGAAGGCATCACAAGGAGTTAAAGAATCATGGGGGGAAGACCCTTTTTATTGTGGTAAAATACACATAACATGAAATGTACCACTTTAACCATTTTTAAAGTGTATAATTCAGTGGCACTTAGTACATCCGCGACATTGTGCAACCATCACCTCTATCTAGTTCCAGAACATTCCATCACCCCAAAAGGAGACCCCATGCACTCATGGCTGGTCAGGGAGGTGATAGTTGAGCAGAGATCTAGTTGAAGGAAGAGCCAGTGAAAACCATGTAAAGATCTGATGGTCTTTGTATGTGACCTTCACCCCTGTACTATTATTTTGTTCATATTTTTCTTTAAAGTAATTTTTTTTATTACTAAAAAGCCAAGTTTTATCCCCACAATGGAATATTATTTGGCAATTTAAAAAATGAACAAACTACTGATTGACACTATAGCATGGATGAGCCTTGAAAACATATGCTCTTAAAAAGGAGGCGACTCTTGTGGCTCTGGGAGGAAAACAAGGCCCATAGGCAGAAATGTTAAGGAAGCAGATTTTAGCTTAATCTCGGGAAGAACATTCCAGCACTGAACACTATCCCCCTCCCCACTGAAATCATCCAGCTCTGAATTTCAAGATCTCTCTCCTCAAGTTCTCCAAAGCTATTTAAGCAAAGCTCACCCATGAAAATAGCCCAAAAAAAGGCTGTACAAACAGCAGGCACAAAGGAGGTGTTTTATGCATTTGACAGTCAAAGAAATGCAAATTCCACAGGCCCCAAAAGGACCTGTTAAAACCCTAACAAATCAGCACGGAGTTTTACCAGCTAGTACTAATATATATATATATATATATATATATATATATATATATATATATATATATATATATATATATATATATATATATATATATATATATANTATATATATATATATGTATATGTATGTATATGTATATATGTATGTATATATATATATTGTTATGACCTTTGGAAAGCACTAGCTTTGTTTGTCAAGAGCTATAAAAATGTTCTCTTCTTTTGATCCAGTAATCCCACTTCAGGAAAGTTATCATAAAGAAATAACTCAACAAAAGAAGAAAAATAAATTAAATGGTTATTGCAGCTTTATCTACAATTTTAAAAATCAACCAAAAGGTGGGCCTGCTGAGTGGCGCATTGGTTAGGAGTTGGCTTGGGACGCCAGCTCTGAGAAGCAGGGCCCCAGTTTAGATCCCACATATGAGAGCCAGTGATGCTGCACCCTCTACAACTAAGATGGTGAACAACAGCTCAATCTGGGGCTGGGCAGCCATGAGTCACTGGCGATGGCATAGGCTGCAGTGGGGCTGGCCAGCAGCAGGCATTAGCTTTCGTGAGCCACCATGAGCCACAGTGAGCCGCCGTGTGTAGCCGTCCAATGGCCAGCGAGCAACTGCCTCACCCAGGAAGAGCGCAATGATAACACCAACATGGGCCAGTGAAGCCATTTTCTCCACAACTAGACTGAAGAACAAAAGGACAGCAACTTGTCTGTTCCCCTCCCCCAATACTCAATAAAATTTTTGAAAGAAAGAAAAAAAAATCAATCAAAATGTTAAGTAAATCATTATTGATGTGCTCTATGGAATATTAAGCAGCCATTGAAGTGGTGAGTAATGAACAGTATGTAGCCTTAGAGGGGAGAGTGATCATAGACCATTAGGGAGGGGAAAGCTTAGAGAAAAATAATACGTTCCATGCATTCCTAACCAAGTGCAAATAAATATGCATATGGGCCAAAAGTAGAGAAAAACTATACTGTGGAAAGTTCTTCTTACACATACAGACACACACAGACACACAACACATGTTTATATACACTCATATGTCCAAACAGTACACATACCCACATGGAATTACACATTCATATACACACATAAACTTGCCCACTCAATACACATGCTAGGGTAGGTAGGTAGATAGAAATGAGCAGAAGGGGGGATTCAGCCCCGATTACAAAGCCACTGGCTGCAGCTCCTACTTGGCTCAAGATCCCTGGCAGCTGCCCATCAGGACTCCAGGCTTATCTCTAAATCAAAGAGATGTGTTGTTAGAAGTCAGAGAAGAGGGGGACAAATCCTGTTTTTCAGGATCATCAATACCTTACTAGCCCACTCCTAAGGGATGTGTTTACATATCCCCCCAAATCAAGGGGATGTGGTTACCCAAGCCCCTAAATAAAAGGGATATGTTTACACATGCCCCTAACTCAAAGAAATGCATTGCCAGAGGACCAGGCACCTCAGGGGTGAGAAAGAGAGATAAGGGAAAGGAGAGGGGGAGGCAATTCTACCCATAGAAATAAAAGCCTTCACACGATGTAAGCCGGGGCTGCTTCCTTCTCTTGGGTCAGGCCTGCTCCACATCTCAGAGTGTACTCTCTTTTACCAATAAACTTCTGCTGTTCATGCTGCGCAAATTTCCATCTCTTGATTGAATTCATTCCTTCAAGAAGACGAAGAGCTGAGGTGTTCAACGTCATTTTCCCGGTAACATATGTGCCCGCACAATACACACACAAACACATTCACAAATGCTCCCTTCTCCTTCAAGACCTGGCACACATCACCACTTCTGTGAAGCATCCCTGGCCCTCTCAGGTAGTACGAGTAGCTCCTTCCTTTATTATCTAACACTTTGGAGACCACTGTTCGTCCCACAAACATCACTTAAGCACTGCCATTCCTCCAAGAGCTGGGCACACAGCAGTAACCAGATCCAATGTCTTCCCCCCAGCACTCTCACTCAGTTATAACACTTACTTCATTATAATGGAGTTTTTTGTTTATATGCCTGTCCTTCAAACAACCTCAGACAGGTTCACTACAGAGCCGAGCTGTCCTGAGTGGGATATGCTAAGAGGATACTGGATACCCACTCAGGACAAAGGATCGAGACTTGAGAGTTTGGAGGGTGCACAGAAACAAACCTGAGAGAAGACAGCGATAATGATGATCAACTGCTTTTCACAAATAAGGAAACCGAAACTCAAGAGGTGACATCACTTGCTTACATTCCTGCACCACAGAAGGAATAGGGGTGATTATCTCACTGTGGTCTGCTTGCAAAGTCTCCCTGTTCCTCCCACTGTTGTCATTGGGAAAGCCTAGAGATGCCAAGTTACAGCAACAAATCTTTAAAGGCCTATCACCTGGTGTTGAAATGTCCCAGTATCTCCCCCAAGGGCATCAGCCTCTAGAAGCCCAGAGGTACAAAGATACAAAGTCAGAAGTACAGGGCAACTGGCCAGCTCTGCGCAGCAAGGTGCGCCTGCCACCTGCAGGAGAGCCAGAGAACAGTCTTGCTTAGTGCTCCTCTTTCCAACCGTGACCTTCATTCAACCCATGGGCATCACATTGATCTGTAGCAACAACCCAAATTAAGGTGTGGCGCCGTCTGAAACTTTCTAATCTGCCTCAAGTGAATCAATTCCTTGTTGACTGTATTACTGGCCACCGTCCATCAGATTGGTCAGAATAGCCCTTGTCTTCCCATTTGCCCCAGCTAGACTTCACTCCTTCCTGGCTAGGTGTGACTAAGGGCTATGACTTTGAGAATGGAACACTGTCATTTTAGCTCTGGGGGAACATCTCAGGGGCTGCAAACATTATACATGCAAGCCTGCTGAGGTCTAGAAGCCAGCACTCAAAGGAGCTTCAGTGAAATAATCACAGGCACTTCTATTGAATGTTCACTGTATTCAGTAGCTGCCCTATGCCTGGTACCTACACCGTGCCATTTAAGCCTCACAATCTGCTGGTGAGGTGAATAATAGTATCATCCTTGTATCTCAGGTGAGGAAAGGAAGGCTCAGTTGTATTTAGTCAATTCCCGAGGATCTCACAGCTGCCAAGTGGCAGAGTTATAGCTTGTCTGAGTTTAACCACTACACTCTTTTGCCTCCCAACATTCCCAAAGACCAGAGCCATATACCAGGGAAGGTACACAGTACCACGGAAAGAGGTCCAACAGACTGGGCTCAAGTTCAGACTCTACCACGTTTCAGCCGAGTGACTCTGAGCCAACCTCTCTCAGAGAATGCTTACTGAGCACCTCTGATGTAGGTTCCCAGATCTTTGGAGTATTTTATTTATGATGCTCACTTGAATACTGGCTATCAATTTTAGGGATCCTTTTTCAAAAAAAAAAGGGGGAACTTAACTCAAAATATCTTAATCAAGTCATACTGTACAGCAGTGAAAAGAGATGAAACACTGCTATACACAACAACTGGAATAAATCTCACAAATACAATGTTAGGTCAAAACACCAGAAATAAAGTATGCATACCATATGTCTGGGTTTAAATAAAGTTCAAGAGAAGGCATAACTAATCTATGGTGTCAGAAATCAGAAAAGTGGTTGGTTATCTTTGGGGAGAAGAGATTGAGTAAGAATGGGGGAGTCATAAAGGGGCTTTGGGGTACTGGAGAGACAGAGAGAGAGAGCAAGGGAACATATATAGTTTTATATATAGTTTCTTATAAACATATAAGAATTTATATATTCTATTATATACACACGGGTGTGTATAGTTTTTGATAAAGTTAAACATACACTTTACATATGACCCAGCACTCATACTCTTAAAGATATGAAAATGTGTGTCCATGCAAAAACCTATAAATGAATGTTCATAGCAGTTTTATTTGTAATAGCCGAAACTGGAAACAACCTTCAATGAATGGCTGGATAAACACATTATGGTTCGTCCATACCATGGATACTACTCAACCATAAAAAGGAATGAACTATTGATACATGCAACCACTCGGATGGGTCTCAAGAATATTATGCTTAGTGTAAAAAGCCAGGCATTGTCAAAAGGCTACACATACTGTATGATTCCATTAACATAACATTTTGAAATGACGAAAACATAGTGTGAAATAATATATGTACAAAGTATTCATTTTAGCAAAAACTGTAAACATTCATCAATAGAAATATGGTTACATAAATTATAGCACCATCTGTTCAATGGAAAATAAGGAGCTTTAAAAATATTAAGGATATGAAAATATCACCAAGCTAAATTAAGTGATAAATGCAAGATGTAGAACAGTGTTATAATATACTACTTTTATGTACAAAAAGGGAGAGAATAAGTGTGTGTGTGTGTGTGTGTGTGTGTGTGGTGTGTGTGTGTGTGTGTAGACTCCAAAAGGTTACACAAGAAACCATTAACAGGGATTATCCATTGAGGCTAATTCCCCTCATATGTAAAAACCTCCTAGAAATTAATAAGAAAAGGATCAATATCTGGAAAGCAAAACGGGCAAACTGGAGGGGTGGGAGACCAAGTTGGAGGAAGATGTTTCATTATTTCACAGCATGACTCTTTTCTTAACCAAAATCAGTATAACACATTTAAACGTTAATTTTTTTTAAGACATCAGAAAGCAAATAGAGGAGAAGGTAAAAAATAGAAGGATTCCAGGAGATAGAGAGGCTTTCTGGGGAAAGAGAAATAAGTCATGACATGGACACCCCAACAAAAAGAACAAGGCCCACCGAAATCGGTGGGCAAAAGTGGAAGAGAATCCCTCACTCCCACCCGAAGTGGGCTTGGTAGGGATAACAATAGGCTGCTGAAGACTGAGCCCTTCATGTAGCTGACAGGAAGGCAATTTTAACAAGTCCGTGGTTCAAAACCCTAGTGCCAAGCACAGCACCTGACCTATAGCAGGTGACCCAGAAGTGTTTCATAAGTTCATTCATTTGACCTACATTTATTGGTTGTTTATCACTTTCCAGGAGCTTTCATTGGTGAACCCAATGAAATGAACAGTACAAGTTCCCTTTCCTCATGGATTTTCCATTATGATGGAATGAATAAAAGGTCATCTCCAACTCAGGCATCTGAATGCCCTTGGACCTTCAGACTACCCTGCCTGGGAAGTGCCACAGACTCAGTCTGAGCTGGGAGGGGACACTAGGGATAGTGTCCTAGTGAGAGTAACCCCCCAGTGACTTCTCCATCTCTTCACACACCCCATCATCCCAAAGAGCCCATACACTGGAGAATACAAGGGTAGAAGTAAAATAATTAGCATCTTCCTTCTTAACAAGGAGCCATGGGATTGGAGTCCCCAAGTGACCTCAAACAGTAAATATACTGCTGTGTCCCTGGCCCCTGCTCACCTGTCCCAACCTGGGGGGGGGCAGGTGATTTTCCCCCATAGACGTCAGATTCGCCCCAGTCATCACAGCTGAGTGACCTCCTCATGTCCTTCCTGGAGGCTTAGCTCTGACCTCAGGATCCTCTGGCAGCCAGTGGACAAGGAGCCTTGTGATTGAGACCAACCTCTTGGTGACACCATCTTGGTAAGTCAGTTAGGGGTGGAGAAGGGAAGTTAACTGGATGGGGTGGTAAAGAGGACTCCTTTTCCTTCCTAAATACCCAGAGAGAGGGAGAAGTGACTGAGGCCAATACAATACCTGCTGAGTGGACAACGGCACAGAGGGCAGAGGAGGAAAAGCATTTAGGGTCTGTGGTGGGGGGACACCTGCACAGATGAGAGAGACACTGAAAACCAGCTTTCTCCTATGCGGTGGTTCCCCAAGTGTGGTCCCCAGGCCAGCAGCAGCACCCCCTGGGAACTTCCAAGAAGTCTGATTCTCAAGCGCTTCGGCGGACACTGTGAGGCATGGGCCCAGCTACCTGTGTTTTAACCAGCCCTCAAGGTGACACTGACACATGCCCAAGATTGAGAACCACTGCTCTCCTGTTAAAAGGATTTCACATCAGCATCCAGGGACTGTTGGAAATGTGTGGGCCAGGAAGGGACTCAGAGTAGTACAGGCAGCCCAGAGAAACCTGACAAAAACCTCAAACCCAAGTCCGAAAGTCCTTGAAAAGTAATGTAAGGCTTTCCTGGAGATCTCTTGAAGTTACCAAGGAAGAGAGTACGCCGCTAACCTTCTTGAAAGCCCATTTTCAACACTTCTTCCACCTTCAAGGGTCCAGCTCCTCATCCAGGTGTTTGCATCTCTCCCTCATTCTCACAACACCTGAGTACGATGAATGCATTGATGGCGGGTCCGTATCTACTTTCTCAGCTATACACACAGGCTACTATTATACTATCTATGTTCCAGCTCATTCCACTCGTGTGGCATGAGAATTGAGGGGTCCTTGCCAAAAAATCTGGGTGCAAAATCCTTTCAGATTTTTACAGTTTGACTCCCAAATTGTTTCCAATGATTTTGCTTACATCTAATTTGACAGCAATTGTTTTTTTAGTGATGCCTTTTTAGCAAGTCTTTCCAAAGCATTCAATTTGGATTTTATAAAACCACGTTTCCCTCTGCCCCGCTCCCTCCCTCTCGCCCTCTATACTACTTGGTCATCATGAGCCCCCGTATCTGTGGGCTGTTGGTCTGGGAGCCGTGGCTGATTACCAACTTCCAGTCGCTCGTGCACACCTGCCTCATGGCTCAACGGACCTTCTGCACAGGCTCTGAAATCCCCCACTTCTTCTGCGACCTTATGCCCCTGCTCGGACATGCACACCCATGAGCTGGTAATCTTGGCTTTCGGCATTCCCGTGGGCATCAACCCATTCTCATGCACCCTCCTCTCTTACGTCTGCATCTTCCGGGCAGTGTTCAAGATCCTTGCTATTTGGGGCAAGTGGGAAGGCCTGTCCACTTGTGGCTCTCACCTCACTGTGGTTCACTATTCCATGGCACCATATTGGCCATGGACTTGCAGCCCGCACCTCCAGCCTCCTCCCAGAAGGACAAGGCGGCTGCCCTATGTGCGGGTGGTCACCCCCATGCTGAACCCCTTTATCTACAGCCTAAGGAACAAGGACACGAGGGTGGCCCTGAAGAAGCTCCTCAGCAGAACAGCCCCCTCTCAGTCCTAGGAAAGAACTGCTATCAAGTGCCTACTGTGCACAGGACCACAGTTGGGTGTCGGAGACACCGAGATGCAAGCCATCCCTGCCCTTGAGGCATTCAGAGTCCAGCAGGGAATAGAGACATGTAAGTAAATCATTACAACATGACAAATATGCCACAAAGAGATGGATGAAAAGCTATGGGAACCCAAAGGGAGAGGCGTGTATTTTCCCCATGAAAATCAGAGTAGCAGGGAGGACTTCCAAGTAGTCTTAAATTAGCTCTCTCTGGGGTATCAGCCTTATAGAACTGCTATGTGAATAATACTAGTCAAATGAGAGATCGGCTACCCTCATTTTAATATTGATCATTTTAATATTGATAAAGACAATGCACATTACCTAGTTATATCACCATGTTGCCTAAGTGACTTGGGGAAGGACTTTGGTAGCATCTCATGAGACTAGCTCTCTTGCTATTAGCTTCAACAGCCACTAGCTTCAGTCTCACTGGGGGCCTTGTGGCCATAACGTTGGGTGGGGATCACCGTCATCAACAGGACTCCCTTGCCTTCCATGCCCCCCCCACATTGGACCATTGGAAACGATGACACTTGGCTCATGGGGACTGTGATTCAGTGGGCTGACCCTAGACCCTAGCTTTTTCATAAGCTCCCCAGGTGGCTGAGTCAGGGAGTCCACAGACCACGGTTTGAGGACACAGCTCCGGACTAGCTCCAGACTCCATGTGTTTCCTATAATGTCCATCACCTGACTCCAAACCCAATAAGATTCTACAGGCACAATTGGCAACAAGCAGATAGGGTGGCCTGGAATTCACGGAGAGTTCGTGTTAGGGATTGAATCGTGTCCTCCAAAAAAGCTACGTCAAAGCCTAACCCCCAGGTCTTCAGACTGTGACCTTATCTGGAAATAGGGTCTTTACTTAAATGTACTTAAAAGTACTTTTAAAAAAAAAAGTGATCAAGTTGAAATGAGGTCACTAGGGTAGGTCCTGATCCCGTATGACTGGTGTCCTTATAAGAAGGGAGAATTTGGGCCGGCTGAGTGGCTCAGTTGGTTAAGAGCTCGCTCAAGAGTACGACCTCTGAGCAACAGGGTTGCCAGTTCGATTCCCAGCCTGAGCTGAGCTGCCGCTGAGCTGCCAACAGGTGGCAGGATGGCTCAGCTTAAAAAAAAAAAAAAAAAGAAGGGAGAATTTGGACACAGACACATAGCCAGGGAGAATGCCATGTGAAGGTGATAGCAGAGATCAGGGTGATGCTTCTACAAGCCAAGGAATGGCAGTGATTGCCATCAAACCACCAGAAGGAGGGGCATGTGTCTCAGAGACTCCAGAAGGAACCAACCACCCTTTGATCTCGAACTTTTGGCCTCCAGGACTACAAGAGAATAAATTTCTGTTGTGTAAGCCACCCAGTTTGTTATGCAGCCCCAGCAAACACATACAGTTAGTTTAGTAAACGCTGGCATTGTTCAATAATCATGACCAAATACACCTTCTCAAGTCCATGACCTGCAGAGTCTTCTGATTGAGGAAGTCTGGGCTGCAACTGGAGAAAAAGATGAAGGATTTAAATTCGTGGATTCATTTTCTGGGTCTCAGTGTGATGGCAATAATGACACCAACAGCTGAGATTTCTTATGTACCCGGCACAGGGCTAAGCCCTTTATATGCATTATGAAATTATTAAATTTTCAACAACAACCCTATAAGGTAAGTAAAATTACTCCTTGTTTTACAGATGAGGAAACTGAGCCTTGAAAAGAGAAGTTGCTAATGAGTGGTAGCCAAGGTTCATACACAGGACCCATCTCGGAGCCCCAGGTCTTAACGACACACGATATTGTCAAGAATTCAGTGCCTAGACCAGGGGGCTGCAAACTAAAGCCTGTGAGCCAAATCCAGCCCTCAGCCTGTTTTTATACAGCCTGCAATGTAGGAATGGTTTCTATACTTTTAAATACTTGGGGGAAATTAAAAGAAGATTATCCCATAACAGGTTAAAATTATATAAAATGTTATCGTCCATAAATAAAGTTTTACGGGAACATGTTCATTCATTTATGTATCATCTCGACTGATTTCAAGCCACAGGACAGAGTTGAATAGTCTCGACAGAGACCCTATGGCATGCAAAGTCTAAAATGTTTACTATCTGGCCCTTTACTGAGTTTGTTGATCCATTTTCTATAGAAAAAGTAAAGCCTGATACTCATGTAGGTCCATGAATCAGAAACATCAACATTATGGGAAGTTTGCTAGAAATGACGGCTCAGACGCCATTCCAGGCCACTGAATCCTAGTTTTAACAACAACCCAGGGGATTATATAGGCCTTCAAGTTTGAGGTTCACAGGGATAGATGGGCGATGAGAGCGTGGGAAGGCTGCAGAGATTTGGGACCCGAATAGATCTTCAGTTCAGAGATAGGGGAAAACCAGAACTGGGGCGTTTTTCCAGCCCCTGCCATGGACATGGTCCTGGAGAGGACGGTCATGCCAAATGCTTTGAAAGAATTGCAACTACAGTTCAAGGAAATGGCCGCCAGGTGGCGATAGTGCCACTTCACAAATTGGATCTGAAGTCTTTTTCAGAAACTTTTATCCTGGCTGTGAACTGGCCCAGTTCCACCCACCTCAGGTGTAATCAATCGGTCCCTGGACGGGAACAGCATGTGCGAAGTTCCCATGTTGGGACGGAGCCTGGGTTTTTCAGAGAAACGGCCCACAATGAGAGGGGAGAGAGGTGTGCTGAGGACTGTGGGGGGCAGCAGGGGGCAGCCCTCACCGCTGGGATTGGTCCACAGGCAGAAGAAACCATGATAAGGGCTAATTTAATTTAAGCAAGGGCATGGGGGGCACCTGTGCTTCAGAATAAACCTACTGATGAGCCATTCCATGGATTAGGGGGCAGCAAACTTTATGCAAATGTTCAGAGAATAAATATCAGCTTTATGGGTCATACAGTCTCTGCCCCAATGACACAGCTCTGCTGTTAAGAGTGGAAGCTGTCACTGTCTATACATTGTCTATGTATAGATGCTACATCAAAGAATGGGTGTGGCTGAGCACCCATGAGACTAGACACTGAAATTTGAATTTCATATCATTTTGCATGTCACGAAATACAGTATTTTTTTAACGGTTGCATTGAAAAATGTATTGAAGTCATCTCAATGATTCAGAAAGATCCCCAACTAATATCTACCTTCCATGTGCTCCTCTCTCCCAAATTGTTGATAAAATATAGCATGTAACTTTTTTTAAGAAAGTAAAAAATATTGCAGAAATGGTTTTTCTAAAGATGATGCCACAAGACCTTTACATATTCTGCTCCCTCTTCTCCACTCCGTCCCAGAGTTAATGCCTCCTTAGCTTTGAGATTTCAGTGCAAACCCCACTACCTCAGGGAAGCCTCTCCTCACCCCCTCCCTGCTCCAGCTACAACAGGTACCCTACTACACTCATTATCCCCTCATTCTCATCACATCAGTGATTTCATGTCCATTTGTGTGATTCTTGGATGAATGTCTATTTCACCCACTTGACTGTAAGCTCAGAGCTGGTGACTGAGACTGTTCTCTTGTTTATCTTCCCCAACTCCCTACCCCCACACTTAGTAAAACAGCCACTCGAGATATATTCGTTGGGCCGGCCGAGTGGCACGTTGGTTAAGAACTGGCTTGGGGCACCAGAGGACCCCAGTTCAGATCCCACATATGAGGGCCAGTGACGCTGCCCTCTACAGCTAAGATGCTGAACAACAGCTCAACTGGAGCTGGATTGCCGTGAGTCGCTGGCGACAGCGTAGGCTGCAGCCCCTGTGGCAGTGGGTTGCCATGGCTACCATGTGTAGCCAGCAGCCAGCGTGAGCAGCCCTCAAGCCGCTGTGAGAGGCCTTCCAGAAGCCGTGACTGATCTGCCTCGCCTGGGAAGAGCACAATGATGGTGCCAACTTGGGCCAGTGAAGCAACGTCCTCCACAACTAGACTGAAGAACAAAACGACAGCAACTTGTCTGTTCCCCTTCCCCCAATTCCCCAATAAAAATCTTTAAAAAAAAAAAAGAGTAAAAGTTCTTTAAAAAAAAAAGACATATTTGTTGAGTGAATGAATTAATGAAGAGATGAATGAATGAATGAATGAATGAATGAATGAGGAGGCAGTGTGATGGCCAAATGAGGTAACTGAGGTAGGCTGGGTTGGCATAGAGATATCTAAGAGTCAAGGTTAAGTTGCTGTGCTATGTGATGTAACTCCCCCACCACTCCCCCTACCTTCGGTAAAGCCTGTCGCACACCAGGAGCCTTGGTGAAATCAAGGACAGGAACAGGAACAGTGAGCTCACAGTAGAACTATTTAATTCAGCAATAACAGGAGACCATGAAAAAATAATCATCTAGAAAGTCTCCAAAATCTCAGCGAGGGTGTCAGAAGGGTTGTGAGCCAACTTATCTAGATTTGAAGAAGCAGAGTAACCCTGGCCAGTGTTAGAATACAATAACACTTCTTTCTCACTTTATGGGATTTTATTGGGTAATTCAAAGAAATTTTGTAGATTCAGACACTGAGGTTCAGGGAGGGAAAGTGACTGTCCCAAGTCCACAAGCTGGATTGGGGGGGATTCTAATCTAGCCTAGTGTGACCCCAAAGCCTGATCCCTCCTCTCGCCATCATGATGCTGGATGGCCTCACAGGTGGGTGACTTGCCCAAGGTCATGCTACAGCTTGGAACAGCTCAAGTCCTGTTCCATGACAGGCTCTGGGGTACAAAAGGTGGATCAGCTGGTGGGAGTACCAGAAAGCCTTTTCCAGCAAGGCATGGGGAAGGAAGGATTCAGTAAGGCTTGAGCCCAAGGTCCTGGAAGGGGAGCTCCTACTCCCAAATATATATATTTGCAAGGGATTTGGAGAGTCACTTCCATCTCTATGAACCTGTGTAGTGGGAGGTCCCCAAGACTACCATCAGGTTTAACAATTCACTAGAAGGACACACAGAACTCAGCAGAGTTGTTATACTCATGGTTTATTACAGAGAAAGGATACAGATTAAAATTAACAAAGGTAGGGCCAGCCAAATGGCTCAGTTGGTTAAGAGCAAGAGCTCTGAGCAACAGGGTCGCCGGTTCAATTCCCACAGGAGCCAGTGAGCTGCACCTGAGCTGAGCTGCCAATAGCTGGCAGGGTGGCTCAGTTAGTGAGAGCACATGCTTCTAACAAGGTTGCCAGTTCAACTCCTGCACGGGATGGTGGGCTACACCCACCTGCAACTAAGATTGAACACGGCATCTTGAGCTGAGTGGCCGCGAGCTGCCCACAGGCGACCGGATGACGACTGGACTTGGAGCTGAGCTAGCTGCGCCCTCCACAACTAAGACTGAAGGACAACAACTTGACTGTTCTCCTTCCCCAATTCCCCAATAAAATATTTAAATAATAATAATAATTAACAAAGGTAAATGGGGCAGGGTCTAGGAGATCCCAGGCACAAGCTTCCAGTCATCCCCTCCCTGTGGAGTAGTGTGGACAGAGCTTAATTCCCCCAGCAATGATGTGACAACACACATGGTGTACCGCCAACCAGGGAAGCTCACTTGACTCTTCGTGTCCAGGGTTCTCATTGGGGGTTGGCCACTGTATTAGTTTCCTATGGCAGCCATAACAAAACTCTATAGACTGGGTGGCTTAAACAACAGTAAACAACATTAATTAATATCCTCACAATTCTAGAGGCTGGAAGTTTGAGATTAAGGTGTCAGCAGAGTTGGTTCCTTCAGAGGCCTCTCTCCTTGTCTTGCAGATGGCCGTCTTCTCCCTGTGTCTTCATACCATCTTCCCTCTGCACACACACACCTGTGTCCTAATCTCTTTTTATAAGGACATTAGTTACATTGGATTCAGGTCCACCTTAAACACCTCATTTTGATTTAATCACCTGTTTGAAGACCTTATCTCCAAATGCAGTCACATTCTGAGGTCCTGGGAGGTTAGGACTTCAACATAGGAATTTGGGGGAGGGGACACAATTCAGCCCATAACAGCCACGTAGACATGCCTGACCACCCCTGTGGCTCACCTCAGTTACTCAGTCTCTGACCCCTCCAGAGGTCAAACTGATACAGTGTTCTTCAAGGCCCCCACTGTAAGTCACTCTGTTAGCATAACTCTCTGGCATGGCCCCCAGGTATACAAAAAGAGTCCAAGGGCTTAGAAGCTCTCTCCCATGAACCAGTCAAAGACCAGACCTTTCTCTGAATTGTTCAGGAGAGCCCAGAGCCCCAGGATTGGGGAGGGCGGAGGGAGGAGCTAAGGCATGACCTGGGGTACCTGCCCGCCCCGGGCTATTGGTTTCCACCTGACCAGCCACCCCTCTTCAGGCTGCTTCCCCTTCCTCTGGGACAGCCAGGATCTATGAAGCACTGGTGGCCACACAAGCACCCCCAGGCCCTCAAGCTTGGCACCAGGGCAGCTCTTGGCATGGCTGCAGGTGGCAGGTTGCTGAATGTGTCCTGGAGCCTGTGCAGGAGCCTTGCCAGCAGGAGAGCCTAGCAAGCCTGCAGCTGATAAAAGGCAGGCACTGCCAGGGTGGCTGGGAGCCAAGCTGCACCTCAGCTTCAGCTCTATAGCTGCCTGGCTGGGTTTTCCAAGGGCCACTGGGAGGCTCTAGCCAAGATATGCTGCCCCGCTGACTGCCACCCAAGTGACGCCATGCCCCACCTCAGGAAGCTGCCTCGTGGTGATCCAACCACCCTCTCTCCCTCCAGGTCCTCAGTGCTGCCCTGGTGGACATCTCTGGGCAGCCACCTCTTCCCTGGTTCCTCTGAGGACTGACTCCTGACCAGGGAGGTCTGCATAGGCTGCAACACTCGCCTCCTCACCCTGGAAGATGCCAGGTGCAGGCAAGGCTC
Source organism: Hipposideros armiger (assembly GCF_001890085.2). Taxonomy (NCBI): domain Eukaryota; kingdom Metazoa; phylum Chordata; class Mammalia; order Chiroptera; family Hipposideridae; genus Hipposideros; species Hipposideros armiger. The sequence continues at coordinate 355,364 of NW_017732395.1, read as the reverse complement.
AGGTGCAGGAACAACTGGGAATGACAACAGGGGGTGGAAAAGGTGGGGGGCTGCTCCCCATAACTTCTCCACCTTCCATTCTCCAGGAACTAAGGACCCTGGGGGGTGGCGGACAGGGAACTTAGCCCACAGACACCTGCCCCACCCCCATCATCCCCACCCCCACAGCTAAGGCCTAGAGAGAATGTCTGTATTTGGGTCCTCCAGAAGATGATCTAAGTTAAAGATTAAAGTGCAAGTAGTTTATTTGGGAAATGGCCCAGAAAATGCTGGAAGGGAGGTGGAGACGTGAGACAGGGAAGAATTGCACTGATAAGTTTCCACTGTGTGCAGCTGGAGCTCAACCCCATAGGGACTTCTAGGGGTCAGTGTGGAACCTCAGTCATTCCACACAAGGGGGGAGGGAGCTGGAGTACTTATCCAGCAAATCCCATTGTCTGTCACAAAGGTGCAGAGCTCTGTTCAAACCTGACCAGCTCCCTCTACCTGCATTTCTTCTTTCAACAAATCCCCGTATATACTGGAGGTTAGTTTACCCACCAGGCACCATAAGCACAGCACATCTGGCCTGCAGCTAGTGAGAATATTTGAGGAAAAGAAAACACACACATGTGCACGCATGCACCTGTGAACTCCACAATCCAAACAGCAACTACCAAAATCCAAACGAATAACAGTACAAATGTCACAAAGTGTGAAATTTAGCATTCATAACCATTTCAGTATGTATAATTTGTGGAACATTTGTTCTCATTTATCAAGTATTTCTGATTGCTGAGAAAGAATCATAACCAATTACGGATTATATAAGCTACATGTAGTCAAATAAATGCAACAGAAAAAGTACAGAAACCCTGCCAAAAGGTTTACCAAAAAATAATAAATGTGGCATATGACTGCTTTGTAATCATTTAATGTTATATGAGTGGGACCATGGGCTGCTCTCAGCTCCATGTCAGCCTCTGGCTCCTCTGATGTTCTGAGGTACCCCAATGGGACCTTAGTTCTGCACCCCTGCCTTGGACTTGTGCAGAGATGTTATCTTGACCCTCAACCTCTATCCTCGCTCTCAGCACCTCCTTAAAGGCATCTGGGCAGAGATCTCTCTGCCCACCCCTCTCCCCTCTCCAGCCTGACTCCTCTCAAACACACACATATCCAAAGAAAAATGAACAGAGTCTATGAGATCTGTGGGACACTACCAAACATACCAACATATGCATAATGGGAGTCCCAGAAAGAGAGAAGAGAAAGGGACAGAAAGAACAGTTGAAGAAATAATGGCCAAAAAACTTCCCAACATTGATGAAAGACATGAATCTACACATCCAAGAAGCTCAAGGAACTCCAAGTAGGATAAACACAGAGATCTACATTGACACATTATAAGCAAACACACCTCCTCTGTCCAGGCTTCTTGGCCACGCCATCCTGTCTAGGACTCCATCACCTGGCACCTGATCTCCTACCTGAACATTCAGCAGTGAACAAGACATTGAAGCATCTGGTGGAGCCCCAGTCTAGACAAGGAAGCAGATAAACTAGAACAAACTACTGGAGCTATTAAGTTCGAGCTGTGGCAAGTCTTCAAAAAAATAAAATACAGTGATGTAATCATGACTGGGTGAAGGGCCTCCCAAGGAGGTGCCACTGGAACTAAAGGATGAGAAAAAGGCAGCTTTAGAAGAACCAGGGCTTCTGAGGCAGAGGGAACTACATGTGCAAAGGGCGTAGGGTAGGAACAGCTTGATGTGAAGGAGGAACAAAGAGGAGGCTGAGATAAGGGTACGACAAAGGGCATGAAACCAGAAGTCTTGTTAGAACTGAATTTTATTTGTCAATCTGGATTTTATTCTAGGTAGGGTGAGCAGTCATGAGAAGACTGTTCAGCAGGAGTGTGCCATGATCTGATTTCAGCTCTTCAAGTCCACTCTGGGTGCTGCATAGAGAATGGAATGTAGAGGTGATGTGGGTTAAATTTTCTAAGATGGCCACAATAATATGTCTCATCCCATATCCTCTTGCACAAGGTCACTTTGACACACCGCCCACTGAGAGAGATGGGATTTACGTCCTCTCCCTTTGAATCTGGTGCCAGAAGTAACATAGTGTGATGCCCGAGGGTGGGTCAGCAAAGGTATGCAGCTTCAGCCTTGTTCATTTTTGGATCCATATAAGACTACCTGCTGGGAGGGGAGGCCTGTGTAGGTGCTCCAGTGCACTGCCCCTGCGGAGGCCCCAGCCCACAGCTGGCATCAATTGCAAAGCCTGTGAGAGAACATGCCTCCAGATGATTTGGGCCCCCCCATCTGTTGAGTCACGCCAACTGAGGAGCAGAGACGATGGATGTCAGCTCTGCCCTGCCCAAACTCCTCACCCACATCTGTGAGCATCATACAATAGCTGTTTTACACCACTGAGTTTTGGGATGGTTTCTTAAACAGCAGTAGTAACTGGAATTCGGGAGCGGGGAGAATTGGGTGGAGGAGGGAGGCACTGGAGTGGCATCAGGTAGACTACAGAAGAGGGGGTGCCATCGAAAGGAGTAATGCCAGGGCTTGCATCAGGTTAGAGAAGTACATGAGGGAGCGAAGGGGTAGGTGCAGGATGCGTTTTGGAGGTAAAGCCAAGAGAACTTGCGATCACTAAGGAAGGGGGTAAAGAGGGAAGGGACCCAGGCTGCGCCTCCATATAGGAGCTCGAGCCCAGGAAGGCAGCCCAGAACACCCCCGCTTTCCCTCCCCTCCCGGCCCGGGGCGACTACATCTCCCAGAATCGCTCGCTCCGGCCGCGGGAAGGGGAAAAAAAAAGTTTGGGCCAAGCATTCCCGGAATGCGCTTCCTGGTGGCGCGGGGCGCGGGG
>NW_017732395.1:344213-352352 GCF_001890085.2 Hipposideros armiger | reverse complement strand
CGGCGCGGCCGGACCCGGGCGCGTACTCGGCCCGGCCGGGGCCCCAGCATGGCCGAGCCGCTGCTCAGGAAAACCTTCTCCCGCCTGCGGGGCCGGGAGAAACTTCCCCGGAAAAAGTCGGACGCCAAGGAGCGCGGTGAGCCGGGCAGGGGGCGGAGGAGGGGGCGCTGAGCCCCGCCCAGCCTGGGAGGGGGTCCCAGGGCCAGAAGGAGGGCCGGCTGGGGAGATAGGGGGAGCCCCGCGGAGCCCCCTGCGGGCTGGGGTGGGGGACTGGGGACGGGCAGGGGTCCTGAAAGGCTAGGGCTGGGGGGAGAGGGGCGCGGACCGTTATGTGCGCCTGGCCCAGGATGCCAGCGCTTAGAGCTCCTTGGGAGGCCCGGGAGGGGGCCTCGTCCCTGACAGGAAATGGGGCCGAGATGGAACGCCTGGAGAGTGGAAGGAGGAGGACCTGGGAGACCGGGATACTGGGGCCCAATCAGGCCAGGCAGGAGGCACCCTGATCCCTGGACACCGTGATAGGAGATGGGGGCACACTCCTGCAGGAGGGAGAAACTTGGCGCATCAATCACAGCAGGCACTTCTCATCCCCCTCCCACCTATTAACCAGTAACTGCAGCTGCATCCGCCTTAGGCAGCCCCAGGAAACTCGCCCCTTGACACAGATGGGGAAATTGAGGCACAGAGCAGTTGGGTAATTTGACCAGGACTAGTAAAATGACTTAAACAGCTCTTTGGACTGTGCTCCTAATACAGACCCAGAAGAGAGAGTACTTGGGTGTGTGTGTGGGGGGAGGGGGCGGAGTAGAAATCGGAGGTGACCAGAGGAGGGAATCTGCAGGCAAACAAGACGAAACCTTCAAGAAATGGGTGCTGCCTGGGACAGGAAATCCCAGCAAGGAAGGAGTTAAAGAAGGGATGCCAGATGACTCCTGGATCTGACCTCCCCCCACCAGCCCTTCCCAAAGATTCCCAGAGTAGAGAAATGGGACTGGGTGCCCACGCACAAACACACAGGAAACAGCCTGGGATGTCAGAGAGGGGAAGACAGAGCCAAGGGGAGGCGCCAAGGCACTGACCACGGGGGTCTGGTCTTGGGCTGTGAGGCAGCCGACTCCAGGGTGGGGGCAGAGTTTGGAAGACAGGCGGAGGGGGTGTGGGGGGGTGACGTGCTCGCGGTCATGCCTGCTCCTGTCTTCTGAGCTAGCAAGCCAGTGTCCACTGTGTGCTCTGTGCTTGACCATGACACAAGGGCCTAGGGAGCACTCCCCATGCCAAGCTCCCTAAAGGACCCCTGGAGAGGGCATCAAATCCCCCCATGTCACAGGACAACACTGAGGCTCAGAGATAGGAAGTGACTTGTCCCAAGCCACCTAGTGACAAGAGACAAGGAGGGATGCATGCTAGGGCTATAGGGAGAGGAGTGGGGAATCAGAGCCAGGAACACAGCCCTGGCCTGAAGAAACCCCACCAACTAGCCCCCTGAGGCTGGAGGTGGAGGGACGTTAGGGGTTAGGGACATAAGGAACTAAGATGGGGTGGGCTCTAAGCTGGCAGCTGATCCCATTCCAAACAAACGCCCCAGCCCCTGCTAGGGCAAGGGCCTGGGCTGGGGCTGCTCTGGGGGGTTGAGGGGGTGGGGTGGGGGTGGGGGTTGGGTCTCACACCCTTGCTCACTGCCAGGCCTCCCAGCCCAGCATCCAGAGCCCAGCCCTCCAGAGCCAGAGCCCCAGGCCCCCGAAGGGTCCCAGGCTGGAACAGAGGGGCCCCCCAGCCCTGAGGCATCTCGCAGTCCTGCACGGGGGGCCTACCTGCAGAGCCTGGAGCCCAGCAGCCGCCGATGGTTGCTGGGTGGGGCCAAGCCACCGGAGGAGGCCACTTTGGGGCCTGGGGCACCTGGCAGCGGGGAGCCTGCTGGAGAGATCTGGTATAACCCCATCCCCGAGGAGGATCCCAGACCCGTGGCACTTCAGTCCCCAGGGCCACAGCCAGACTTGGCTGAGTCAGAGGGCCCAGCCCAACAAGGTGAGCGCAGCCTCATCCACCCACCCCCCACCCACTCCCACCCAAGCTCCCCAAGATGACCAGGCCTCAGCCCCATCCCAAGCCCAGGTTTCTGAACCCTGAGGTCTGCTGTTCCCACAGGTGTGGCCCCTTCCAGTCCCCCAACCAAAGCCTCACGCACCAAGTCCCCAGGCCCTGCCAGGCGCCTCTCTATGAAAATGAAGAAGCTGCCGGAGCTACGGCGCCGCCTGAGCCTGCGGGGCACCCGAGCTGGCCGTGAGCGCGAGAGGGCCGCCCCCACCGGCTCTGTCATTAGCCGTTACCACCTGGACAGCAGCGTGGGGACCCCGGGGCGGGCAGCCGTGGCGGGGAGTACTAGGGGCCCTCAGGCTGGGTACCTCAGTGATGGTGACTCACCAGAACGCCCAGTGGGTCCCCCATCGCCCACCACCTTCCGGCCCTACGAGGTGGGCCCATCAGCCCGGGCACCCCCAGCCGCACTCTGGGGCCGCCTCAGCCTGCACCTGTATGGGCTGGGGGGGCTGCGGCCATCACCGGGGGCCACCCCTAGAGACCTCTGCTGCCTGCTGCAGGTGGATGGAGTGGCCCGGGCCCGCACAGGACCGCTGCGTGGGGGGCCCGACTTCCTGCGTCTAGACCACACCTTCCACCTGGAACTCGAGGCTGCCCGGCTGCTGCGGGCCCTGGTGCTGGCATGGGACCCTGGTGTGCGGCGGCACAGGCCCTGTGCCCAGGGCACTGTGCTGCTGCCCACAGTTTTCCGAGGTAGGATGCATGACTGGGGGAGGGGCAGTAGGGCACAGAGTGCCCTTCCCATAGAGTGCCCAGGGCACTAAGCCCAGGGTGGGGCTGTGGCTTGGAGTAGGAAGCCAGGGCACAGGAGCCTGTGTGGGTAAACCCCACTCAGGTCCTCTTGTGTCTTCAGGGTGCCAGGCCCAGCAGCTGGCTGTGCGCCTAGAGCCCCAGGGGCTGCTATATGCCAAGCTGACCCTGTCCGAGCAGCAGGAAGCACCAGACACAGCTGAACCCCGTGTCTTCGGGCTGCCCCTGCCGCTGCTGGTGGAGCGGGAGCAGCCCCCGGGCCAGGTGCCCCTCATCATCCAGAAGTGTGTTGGGCAGATCGAGCGCCGAGGGCTGCGGGTGAGCCTCTTGCCCCATCCCAGTGGGTCCCCAGACCTCAGATCCACTCCCCAGGACACCCAGTGTACAGAGGCCAGGCCTTCCCCCAAACCCTGCCTGGGATGCTCCCAGCTGCAACCCCAGCCTAGACAAGGGCAGGAGGTGCCCAGGCCAGAACCTATGGGTCATCCACCCATTTAGTGACACAGGATCGCAGCGCTTCTGGAGTTCAGAGTCTGATCAGGGAAAAGACGACTCCCAATAGCTCACAATGGCTGGGACAAGAGTGAGGAAGCTGGAAGAGCTTAAAACAGGACTTCACCTGCTGGCCATGGTAGTCAGGGAAGGCATCCTGGAGGAGGTAACAAGTGAGCTGAGGAGGAGTCAGGACAAGAGATCCAAGCAGAGGGTTTACAGGACCAGGTTGTCTAGGTGGGGACCCCATGACAGGTGTCAGAGGAGCAGGAAGGCAGCCAGTGAGGCTACAGCTAACCCCCAACCTCTCAGCCCAATGCCACTCTGGCCCACACCTCCAGTCCCCGCCCCACTGGGCCCTGGTCAGTCTGTGGCCCTAACAAGAAGACATCCCCTCTCTGCTCCCACCCTCAGGTCGTGGGGCTATACCGTCTGTGTGGCTCAGCAGCCGTGAAGAAAGAGCTTCGGGATGCCTTTGAGCGGGACAGTGCAGCTGTCTGCCTCTCTGAGGACTTGTACCCCGATATCAATGTCATTACTGGTCAGAATGCCCATCCCTCCCCTGCCTGCTCCCCATTCAACCCTCACCTCAAGGCAGTCCCTGTGGCCCCTCTGGGACCTCACCTGTTCTATCTGGCCTTGTTTTCACCTTCCTGCACCTGTCCTCCTCCTCTTCCCCCCTCTCAGCCCCAGTTGACCCCTCCAGCCTGAGAAGCCAGGGATGCTCTGACCAGAGTGGGTCCTGTGTCCACAGGCATCCTTAAGGATTATCTTCGGGAGTTGCCCACCCCACTCATCACCCAGCCCCTCTATCAAGTGGTCCTGGAGGCCATGGCCCAAGGGCCCCCAAGCAGGGCTCCCCTCAGTGCAGAGGGCACCCGTGGGCTCCTCAGCTGCCTACCGGATGTTGAGAGGGTGAGTTGGGCCCAGTGGGAATGGGTGGGACAGGGAATGAATTGACATTAGTGGAACATTTCACCCATGCCTGGGCTGGTGATAGCCATGAGCTTGTGGCATCATCAACCCTAGAAAGTAGATGCTATTAGTATCCCCACTTCATAGATGTGGAAACTGAGGCCCAAAGCAGCTGAGTGAGTTATGCAAGGTTGCACAGCCAGGATATATCAAAAACTCAGACTGAACACATGTCTGTCTAACTACCACAAGGGAAGTTCCTGGCTATGGGATCCTGAACAAGTCCCGACCCTCTCTGTGCTTCAATACCCTCATTTATAAAATTGAATGAATGCGTCCTTCCTAACACACAAAGGAGTGGGTTCAAGTCCAAGCTTTGCCATTCCAAAGCTGTTGTCTTTTGTCTCCCCTCTAGCAAATTGGGATCATAATACTAATACCTAATGGTTAGGTCTTAGCTTGGTCATCTCCCAACTATGAGACCTTGAACCTCAGCTTCCGCATTTAAGCCGCCTTAGTCTCCCTCAGATGTGACAGGGGACCGGCTTTGGCCCTCTAACGCCCTCCCAACTCTCCTCAGGCCACGCTGACACTTCTCCTAGACCATCTGCGCCTCGTCTCTTCCTTCCATGCCCACAACCGCATGACCGCGCAGAACCTGGCCGTGTGCTTCGGTCCCGTGCTGCTGCCAGCGCGCCAGGCCCCCACCAGGTCCCGTATCCGCAGCTCTGGCCCGGGCCTTGCCAACGCAGTGGACTTCAAGCGCCACATCGAAGTGCTGCACTACCTGCTACAGGCCTGGCCAGGTGAGTCCGCCCCTGGCCGGTGCCGCCAATCCGGGCCAGGCCACTGCGGTGATGCTTTTTTGGGCGGCCAATCAGAGTCTTGAATTTCAAGCAGGCCACACCCCCTTATCAGAGTAAACCGTTATCTAGTTACCTCAGCAACCAGCTCGATCCAGCCAATCCATGCTTGACGTGGTCAGAGGCCCTGCCTAAGGTTGCCTGAGCAACCAGCTCAGCCAATGAAATCGTGATCCGGTCACAGGCCTTGCCTTTTGACAAGCTAGTCAGGCTGGCTACTAGAACCACCAGTCAGAAACCTGGTTGCCGCCGCTGTGCATGATGTCATCACAAGCCTTCCCTCTCTGCAGATCCCCACAGGTCCCCAGAGGCTCCGGACCTCGCCCCATACCTGCGGCCCAAACGACAGCCACCGCTGCACTTGCCGCTGGCGGGCCCAGAAGTAGTGACTCGGCCCCGCGGCCGGGGTGGTCCTGAGAGCCCTCCGAGCAACCGCTATGCCGGCGACTGGAGCGTTTGCGGGAGGGACTTCCTGCCCTGTGGGCGGGACTTCCTGTCCAGTCCGGACTACGACCATGTGACGGGCAGCGACAGCGAAGACGAAGACGAGGCAGGCGAGCAGAGGGGCGCCACTGACTTCGAAGACGATTTCGAGGCGCCCTTCAACCCGCACCTGAACCTCAAAGACTTTGATGCCCTCATCCTGGACCTGGAGAGAGAGCTCTCCAAGCAGATCAACGTGTGCCTCTGAGCCGGGTGGGACCTGTTACTAAGGGCCGGGCTCCTGGTTGCTAAGACAGTGCCCTGACTACCTAGAGGGACCACACATGTCGCTCAGGCGTAGCTCCCGGTTGCTGAAGAGTTGCCTGGCGACCCGCCAGTCAGTGAAGAGATACTGAGAATCATTTCTCATTTCCAGTGCTAAATATTTAGGCACTGGTTACCAAGGCCCAGGAACTGGGGATTCTTGGGACCGGTTGTTGTGGCCATCCTTTGTGAGCAGCAAGGGCTTCTCCTGCTTGCTGAGCTGGCCTCTCTTGCCTCCCCTTGGCTAAGGAAACACCAGTTACTGTGAGCATCACCCTGGGATAGTGAGACATTCCCAGTCCTCTTGCTGCTGCCAACCAAATCAGTATTAGCTTTGAGCACTGCAATCTGCTTCTCCCTCAGAGGGCCAGAGGACTATCAGGAAGTGCTGTTTGGGGCAGGGTAGGGGGCAGCCCCTATCCTAGGCTCTAGCAGGATAGGGACAGCTTGGGGCTTACAGAAAAACAGATGGTTTCCCCACTCTTTTCCAGGGAAAACCCCACAATTGCCTCAAACCAGCAAATGAAGATCGCAGAGTCTGGCCCTTCCCCTCCCCAATTCTTCCTCCCCATCCCCAAAGAAACTGAGCACTTATAAGGCCTCCCTTTCGGAGGGGCCCCACCTGAACTGTCAGGCGGGGGGCACTTTGGTACGGAACATATTTATTGCCTCCGTGCGTGTGTGTGTGTGTCTGTGTGTGTCTGTGTGTGATGAGTGTGCATGGACACGTCTGGAGCGGGCACGTGGGGCTCTTTCAGGGACCACAGAGGGGGAAAGGATTCACAAGGCCGGGTACCCTGAAATCCCTAGTACTAGTGCCTCAGTGGGTCCTAGAGTTCCAGTGGGAGAGTAGGGTCCCCTCCTGTCTCCCCCCACCCTTTTCCCTCATTTCCATCTTTGTGGACAATAAATCAATATGCACAGGTTCTGGAATGAGTACCTGGGCCCACGTGGACCAGAGGTGGTTTATTCAGTGTGGAAGAGGAGAGAGAAAGGGCACAACTGGGCCCGTAGAAAAAAAAGACCCCCGAGCTCTCTAGCACTGCCAGGGAGCCTCCCTGAGACCTGACCCCTCCAACCCCTCCCTGTCATTAGGGAGGGATGTAGGATCATTGGGCCTCATGGGATGGACCTAGGGCAGGCAAGGATGAGACTCCAGACCAGCTATGCACAGTCCAGGAATAGCACCCATGAGGCCCTACATGGCAATGGAGCCATCGCGGAAGTCCGTCCTCCCAATGAGGATGTTAACCACGACTGGGTGGCCATCTCGGCACTGCTGCTGGGCATCACGTAGCACCTTGACCACCTGATCCTTATTCTCCCGTGAGAGCAGCAAACCCTGGGCCCCCAGACCCATGGCTGCCTTGTGATAATCTAAAAGGGGACGTCAAGTCAGATGGTGGCAGGGGCCCAGCCCACCAGAGAAACACACACCCAGCCAGGCCAGAAATAGCTTCCCTCCTCCCCACCCTGCCCAAGTCCCTCACCAGTGTAGGCCAGGCCACAGGCCACATTGCTGCCCAGACTGGGCACCTGCTCCCGAGAAATCTGGGTCCAGCCAGCATCATTCCCTATCAAGGCCATCACTGGGATCTGCAGGGAGAGGATGAAGCTAGGTTGCAGCATTCAGCCCCCAGGCTTGGCCAGCCAGAGGACAGAGGCAGGACCTCTGCCAGAGAGAAGTAACTTCTTCCCCAGCCCAGCCCTGATGACATCTCCCAGAACCCCAGGTTTCCCCTGGGGCAGCCCAGTCACCTTGTGTCTGACGAAGGTGTCAAATTCGATGAGGCTGTACCCAAAAGCTCCGTCCCCAAACAGGCACCAGACCTGAGATGGGACAGGGAATGAATGAGGTGGAGCATGGCCCAGAAAGCAGCAAGCCTCCTGCCTCCAGTGTCCCAACTCACCTCAGCATCTGGCCGGCACAGTTTGGCCCCAAGTGCAAATCCTGCACCAACCCCCAGAGTCCCAAAGGCCCCTAGGAGAACCAAGAGCAGGTGGCTGTGAAGGGGGATGGATGGTGCAAGCTGCCCCGGGCGTAGGCCTTTCCTTACCAGGATCAAGCCAGCGCAGGGGGCCACGGGGCTGCACCAAGTGGGCAGCAGTGCCCACAAAGTCCCCGCCATCCACCACCAGAATCGAGTTGTCGGGCAGAGTTTCCTCCACCAGCTGTAGCACCCGCACAGGGTTCAGGTGCTGGGCTACGGATATCTCTGCCTTCTCCCTGCAATGGAGCAATGCAGGTCAGCAGAGCCTGCCTGGACTGCCCCACCCC